>NC_082685.1:97413284-97713284 GCF_949987515.2 Delphinus delphis | reverse complement strand
TCTCAATGAAGAGAGCAGCAATAGAAGAAAAAGCATTCTCCCTCAAATATCACTGTAATTTTTACCTTAAAGTCAATATGTAAACAATCCCAACTGTTTTATTTACACAGATTTTAAATATGTGACAGACACTGGCAAACTAGCTCATAAATGGGAAAGAGAAGAACCACAAGATTTCAAACCACATTAAACAGTATGTAAACATCTGAGTGCAACAAATTCTGACATTTTCAACACCGATTTTCCATTCCAGTCACTTGGAATGCAATGCCAGGTAAATAGAAGAGAGTAGGAAAATCATGGACTAAAAAGTAGTAAGAAATGAGGATGGTGTTCCTTCTACACCCTAAGCATTTCTCACTAAAAAATATGAAAGGTCAGTTCCAGGAGTGGAGAACTAAGTGCAAACAACTACAAGTTAGAATATAAAACCCTCTGGCTCTTCTCAGCAATCTATGATGTCTTAAGCATAATATGTAGGGCAGACAATCAGTGTCTTCCAAAGTTCACAGTACAATAAATTAATGAAGAAAATAAATCAAATACCATGTTATCTACCCTATCCACATCTTAATTCTCCACTGAATTTAAATGCTTTATAGCTACTACGATACCATGTGGGCAGTTACCTATCAAATCATACCTGGTGTCAAAAGGGGGGAACATATGCAACTCAAAGTTTTCTAAGCCAGATGAGTGCCTTCCCTGAGAGAAGACAAATTATCAGGCTAGAGAAGAGTTATGACTGCAAAAGCATTGAGTAATGAGTGCAAAATTAAAAATGTTGAAAAATTGAATTCTTTCTCCCTCAGATCAGTAACAAGGTAAGAATGCCCACTTTCACCATTAAGTGGATTAACAAAATTAAACATGTATAGGGTACATAAAATGCAGTATTTGATTGGCTTTGTCCATTAACTTATGAATACCCATTCTTATCATTAAGTGAATTGAGAAAAGTTAATGTAGGTAACTTATTGATAAATAAAATGTAGTATTTGATTGGCTTTGTTCATAAGTTTATTACAAAGTGAACTTTGGACACATAGGTAACCTGCCTGCCCTACACATGATGCTTAAGTCAATATACTTAGCTAAGGAAAAAAAAAAAAAGACAGAGATTAGAAGCAAAATTATGCCTGATTGCATTTATATGACTGTTTAAATAGAAAATCCTAGAGAAACTACAAAACAACTACTATTGCTAATAAATAAATTTAACATGGTGAGAAACTACAAGGTAATTATATAAAAAGCAACATTATTTATATAAATATATACATGTAAATGTCAAGATCAGAAAATTTGAAAAAAATTTCATTTCAGTGGTGCCAAAAAACATAAAATACCTAAAAGTAAATCTAATAAAAGCTATCCAAGACTGCTACACTAAAAACTACTCTGCTGAGAGAAATCAAAGACAATCTAAATAAAAGCAAAGAAATACCATTTTCATGGATTAGAAAATTCAGTATTTTTATGATGACATTTCTCCCCAGATTGATTTATAGATTCAGCACAACCTCAATCAGAATCACAACAGGCTATTTTGCAGATATTGGCAAGCTAATTCTGAAATTCATATAGAAATACAAAAGATTTAGAATAACCAAAGCAAATTTCTAGCAGAACAAAGTGGAAGATGTACCTTACCTAATTTCAAGACTTAACATAAAGCTACAGTAATCAAAACAGTTTGGAATTAATATAAAGATAGACATATACATCAATGAAACAGAATAGAGAGTCTAAAAGTAGACCAACACGCTGGAAGTCAGTTGATTTCCAAAAAAGGTGCTAGTCTATTCAACAGAAGAAAACTCTTCAATAAATGGTGTTGACTCAAATGAATTATCTGTTTGGAAAAAGATAAAAACCAACTCTTACCTCATGTCATACATAAAAACTGACCCAACATAGATCACGAACATGAATATAACACCTAAAATTATAAAAATTTAGAAGAAAACACAGGAGAAAATCTTTGGAACCTTACAGCAGGCAGTTTTCTCAGAACAACAATAAAAAAAAAACCCACAAATCATAAAAGGATAAAAATTGATAATCTGTGCTTGCTTTTCAAAAAATAACATTAAGAAAATGAAAAAGAAGCCACAGAATGGAGAAAATATTTGGAAGAACTTGTACAGATATTTTTTTTAAAAAACTCTTACAACTCAATAATAAGACAAGCAAATTTAAAAGTAGGAAAAAGATTTAAACAGCTACCTCTTGAGAGAAGACATATAAATGACCAATGGAAAATGGCAGAAGAAAACATTTGGAGGCGACAGAAATATTCCTTATCTTGACTGTGATGAGAGTTTGAAGGAAGTATGCTAAAACATCAAATTATATAAGTATGTACAATTTACTGCACTTCAATTATACCTTAAAGCTACAACAGATAAAAGTGGGGAGACTTTTTAAATGTTAAAATAAATGGTAATTGGCATGATTTATTCTATTTCCCTAAAATCTTTACATGTTATGGTAGTACTCATTCCATGGAGAATGATATATCCTGTGGGTAGAAAAAAGTATGACAAATATATAAACTATTACTTGAGGAGGGATTATTTCTACATTTTAGCCAAACCTTATTATTTATTCCAAGAGAAATTAGCAAATATACACAAATAGAAAAATAACCTAAATATCACAAGTATTTAGCTTTGACTATAATTATAACTGCTATTGAGGAATTCATAAGACTGTCAACCAGAAAAATAGCTCTAAATATTGAAATTTCAAGCAGTCATATATTTTCTTAACACATTAGAACTAATTAGATTTCTAATCCTACTACTCAAGTCAATTGAGCAATATATACACACAAGAAGAGAACAAAAAAGAAACTTAAGCTGATCTTCAATGAGTGTCTAATAACTTACATAGATTTCAGAGAGCTGGGGAGTAGATATGGACATGTGGTATTTCATGCAAAAGCTTTAAGACTAATGACCTTTATTGAATCAGCAGACCTAGCCTACAGGTTCCTATCATTCCTTCATTCATTCACATAATAAAAATTTATTAAATGCCTCAAATATATCAGATTCTGTGTTTGACAGAAGTGATGCCAAAGGCAGTAGAATATATGGTTAAAACAACTGACACTGGAGCCAGAATGCCTGTGCTTAAATTTTAACTCTGTCATTTATTCTATGTAATACCTAGGGCAAGGTACTTAACCTCCGGGTGTGCAGTGAAAGGTTAACTCAGAAGGCTTGGGATGTCCAAAATCTGTATATTCTATAGAAAGGACTGACTCCTGACTGGCTTCTGGGAGTTAACCTGTAAGTCCTTGGAATATCATGCCTGATAATAGTATCTCCATATGCCTGAGGCCATGGGCCATGCCATACAGTTTATACTAACCATATGATTTATGGTGAATGCATGTTTTTATTCACCTGGATCCTGGGGCATGCTGTATCAGTTTGATCTCTGCAGGGGCTGGAGATTGAGTTGGTCATGGGGGCACTCCATGCCTATGTGACGGACACTCTAAAAACTCTCAGGACACCAAGGCTCAGGGGAGCGTCCTTGGTTGCTAACACTTAGCACTTGTTGTCACACACTGTTGCTGGGAGAATTAAGCACTTTCTGTATGACTTTTGAGAGAGGACAAGTGGAAGCTAATACCTAGTCTCTCCTGGACTCAGCCCTATGTGCTTTTTCCATTTGCAGTTTTTAATCTGTATCCTTTCACTGTAGTAGACTGAAACTGTGAATTTAATAGCTTTTCTGAGTTCTGGGAGTACTTCCAGCAAATCATCAAACCTAAGGGCAGTCCTGAGGACCCTCAATACTGTAACCTTGTTTCCACATCTAAAAAATGCACTTAACATTAGTACCTACTTAAGGATAGCTGTGGGGATCAAATGAACTAATGTATTTTTTTAAAATAAATTTATTTATTTTTATTTTTGGCTGTGTTGGGTCTTTGTTGCTGCACGTGGGCTTTCTCTAGTTGCAATGAGCAGGAGTGGTGCTCGGGCTCCTCATTGCGGTGGCTTCTCTTGTTGCGGAGCACGGGCTCTAGAGCACAGGCTCAGTAGTCGTGGTGCACAGGCTTAGTTGCTCCGCGGCACATGGGATCTTCCTGGACCAGGGCTCGAACCCTTGTCCCCTGCATTGGCAGGAGGATTCTTAACCACTGTGCCACCAGGGAAGACCTGAACTAATGTATTTTATGTTCTTAGAACAATACCTGGCATATAATGTTTGCTGCTTCTCATGCTGTTACAAAAATAAATCGTCCTAGCAACTGAATAGCTTGGTCTAGTGAGAGAGGCCATTAACTAATAAAATTGCAAGTGCTAAAACATTACGCATAATGTACCAAAGGAACAAGGAGCATCACTTCCTTCTTTCGGATCCCCAACACTGCTGTCTTAATTTAGGTCCCCATTATCACTCATTTTCTAACTTAGAATATCCTCTTAACAATATAATCCTTACAGGATTCCCTGACATCACCATAACCACTGCCACCACCAGCCCCACCACTGCCTGACCCAACTGTATATTCCTTTAACCTGATTCCACATTCTTAGAATCCATTCCCACACACAATTCCCTGATTTCTATTGATATAAACTGATGAAAATCACACACATCTTTGTGTAAACTTTTTACCTCACCCTCTGGGGTCTGTTTGGACTCAAGTTTGGTTATAGGTCTAGAAGCAAGGGAAGGTGGTTGGAATAAGAAAAGAGGAAGATCAGCAATCCACTGTGGGCAACTAAGGGGAGGCCATTACAGGTTCTTTAGACCAGGGGAGACAGGCCTCCTGGGAAGGAGTAGAAGGGTTGCTTCTACTGGCAAAGAAAGTTCAAGAGAATTTAGAGATCCAAGGTGTCTAGCTTCACCAGAATCTGCCTAAATGTACCCACCCCAATTGTCAAGGTCCCAATCCGTCCTTTAGGATTGCAAATTCAAGTTGTGCTGTAATTCGGTCAACCACATGATTTGTTTTACAGAAACCTTAGTACTGCAACTACTTTTAGGGCAGCAGTAGAAACCAACTGGTACCTGGAAGTGGAATGCTGCCATACCAAAAACCTCAAGAATGGCTTGAGCAACCAGGCAGAGGGCTCTGAAAAGAGTGTTAGAGAAAGCCTGCAGCAGCCCGAAGAATCTGTTAATAGATGCCCCATGGTCTTTGATAAGGCTGTGGGTGAGGACCTGCAAGAAAGCAAAGTAAATGTTATTGGAAACTCGAGGAAGGGGTTGTTATGTAGTGGCAGCAATTGCAGTATCCCATGGAATTATATGGAAAGTAGAAAATGTACCTAATGAAGTGGCTGATCTAACAAGGAGATTTCCAACTAGAGTGCTGAATGTGCCACCTGGTTCTTTTTGCTGCTTATAGTAAAACATGAGAAGCCAGAAATAAACTAATAAAAGGACTGTTAAACAAAAAGGAGCCACGACTTTCTCTGTAAAAGATACCATCAAGGGAATGAAAAAAGCCAGAGACTGAGAGAAAATATTTTCAAAAGACATATCTAATAAAGGTATCTTATTCAATATATATGAAGAACTCTTAAAACTCAACGATAAGAAAACAACCCAATTAAAAAATGGGCAAAAGACCTGAACAGACACCTCACCAAAGAAGATATACAGATGGAAAATAAGCTTACAAAAAGATGTTCAACATCATGTCATTAAGGAATTGCAAATTAAAACAACAATGGGAGGGGCTTCCCTGGTGGCGCAGTGGTTGAGAGTCCGCCTGCTGATGCAGGGGACACGGGTTCGTGCCCTGGTCAGGGAGGATACCACATGCTGCGGAGCTGCTGAGCCCGTGAGCCATGGCCGCTGAGCCTGCATGTCCGGAGCCTGTGCTCTGCAATGGGAGGGGCCACAGCAGTGAGAGGCCCGCGTACCACAAAAAAAAAAAACAAAAAACAATGGGATACCACTACACACCTATCTGAATGGCTAAAATCCTTAACACTGACAACACCAAATGCTGGCAAGGATATGGAGCAACAAGAACTCTCACTCATTGTTGGTGAGAATGCAAAATGATACAGCTATGTTGGAAGATAATTTGGCAGTTTCTTTGAAAATTAAACATATTCTCACCATACGATCCAGGATCATGCTCCTTGGTATTTACCCAAATTAGGTGAAAACTTATGTCCACACAAAAATCTGCAAACAGATATTAAGAGCAACTTTATTCATTACTGCCAGGCTTAGAAACAACAAAGGTGTCCTTCAGTAGGTGAATGAATAAATCAATTGTGGTACATCCATACAAAAGAATATTATTCAGCAGCACTCAAAAAAAATAAAAAAAGCTATCAAGCCATGAAAAGACAGGGAGGAAACTTAAAAGTATATTACTAAGTGAAAGAAGCCAACCACCAAAGGCCCACATACTGTACAATTCCAACTATATGATATTCTGGAAAAGGGAAAACTATGGAGACTAAAAAGATCAGTGGTTGCCAGGGGTTAGGGAGGAAGGATGGCTGAATATGCATAATAGAGAGGATTTTTTAGGGAAGTGAAACTAATCTGTACGATGCTAGGATGTTTTCAATGATAAAATGGAGTCATGTAGTTTCTTAGAAGTACTTGGCAGTATTCCTAATGCAGATTAAATTTCACCATTAAATCACTCACACTGTTTCAAAATAATGAAATATTACCTATAAACAATAATACTCTTATAGTTACCTGTGAAATACATTAGCATGAATTGATTTTATCATATTAGTCACCTAGAAAAAAGTAGGAAAAGACCCTAAAAGAACAGGCTACAGATCAAAAATACTTTGATGGTGGATGAAAGAGGTCCAAAATGGTCTCCAGTAAAACCAACTTTGTTGGATCCTAGAACCAAACCTAGAGCCATCCTGTATAAAGTTCAGGCCAGACTCCAGCCTACAGGAAAGACCCTACCATCTATCATTTTTCATTCCATTTTTCCTTCTTCCTTTCTTCTACTTCCATGTACCAACTTTTTTGCTCAATCACTTTAGATGGTATATAATCTAAAAGTCCTCTTTGAGGCCTTTCTTTCTTTCAAGTTTTTGAACAATTTCAGATGATTAAACTTTAAAGTGGGTCTATGGGAAACTGAGTTCATTGAACTCTTAACATTCTTCCACTAGAGCACATGGAACCCAACTGCTGATTAAGAAAAAGAAAAAAGATCAGTCATGAACTGGTGTATTAGTCTGCTCCAGCTGCCATAACAAAATACTGGGGTGGCTCAAACAACAGAACTTTATTTTCTCACAGTTCTGAAGGCTAGAAATCTCAGATCAAGGTCTGGCAGGGTTGGTTTTTGGTGAGAACTTTCTTCTTAGCTTTTAGGCAGTCACCTTGTTGCTGTGTCCTAACATGATAGAGAGGAAAATCAAGTGAGATCTCAGGTGTCTCTTCATAGAAAGACACCAATCCTATCAGCTCAGGGTCCCACCCATATGACCTCATTTAACCTTAATTATTTTTGGGGGGTTAGGGCTTCAACATACGAATTTTGAGAGAATGCAACTGAATCCACCACAATTAGAAAGTATCAAGGGATAACATCACGTTTAGGAACATTTGTGTTATAACATTCTTGATATTTTTCCAAACAGCCTCACTCTTAGAAGACAGGGTGCTTCAACATCATCAGTTCACTTGGCCCTGCTTTCAAATGCTAAAGCCACTTTTATCCCTAATCAGAGGAAGGAAGAAGCAGAGAAAGGAGATATGAAAGGTTTTGGACAACTACACAGTTAGATGGCACAGTCAGCACAAGAGATAACCTCCACTTCTAACACCAATTACAAGTTCAAAGACTCCCAAAGCCCCGTCAGGCTTGATAATTCACTAGGAAGACCCAAAGAACTCACTGAAAACTGTTATACTCATGATTATAGTTTACCACAGGAAAATTAATTCAGATTAACATCAGGGAAGGGAAAAAGCATATTGGACAAAGTTCAGGAAAGTACCAAACATAGAGCTGCTGATGTCCTCTCTCTGTGAAGTTATGGACATGTTGTTCTCTTGCTAACTATATGTCATAATATGCACGGACTATTGTCAACCTGGAAAGCTCACAGGAGATATGGTGTTCAGAGTTTTATTGGGGCTCCATTACACAGGCATGACTGAATGACTGCCCACATGGTTGATCTCAGTTTCCAGGTCAACTGATACCGAGGGACCCAAAGCCCCTACCCTAAGTCACATAGTCTCTCTGGCTACAGGCAGCCCCTACCCTAAATCTCACTGTTAGACAATGTGACCCAAAGCTCCAAGGAAAACAAAAATACTAGAGATTACCATCCAGAAGCTGAGGGCAAAGGCCCTCAGCTTAAATCCTTTACCCTACAGGAGACAAGAGAAACCATTCAATAGTTCCTACTGCCTAAAGAGGCAAGTCCAGGCCGCTTATCAAACTACACAACATTCTCCTCACATCCCCTGCCCCTCCCCCCCATGACTTGGTTCCTATCTCTTTCTCCAAATCCATCTCTCATTACAATCAAACTTTCTGCTCTAGTAGTTGCAAATTCCTTTTAGTGTTTTTACAAATACCAGACCACTGAGAGGTATTTCTTCTGTCCAGAAAGCCTTTCCACTGTTTTTTTTTTTTTAATCTCTTAGATTTATCACTTTAAATTTATTTATTTATTTTTGGCTGTGCTGGGTCTTCGTTTCAGTGCGAGGGCTTTCTCTAGTTGCGGCAAGCGGGGGCCACTCTTCATCGCGCTGCACGGGCCTCTCACTATTGCGGCCTCTCTTGTTGCGGAGCACGGGCTCCAGATGTGCAGGCTCAGTAGTTGTGGCTCACGGGCCTAGCTGCTCTGCAGCATGTGGGATCTTCCCAGACCAGGGCCCGAACCCGTGTCCTCTGCATTGGCAGGCAGATTCTCAACCCCTGCGCCACCAGGGAAGCCCATCCACTTTATTTTTAAATGACTCATCCTTAAGTTTTCAACTTAGGTAGCATTTTCTCCACAAAGCCTTTCAATAACCCCAGGTAAGGCATTGTGTCTCTCCCATACCATCCTATACATACTTCTATCATAATACAAAAAATTTTGCTGAAGTCTTGTCTTTATAGCAGACACCCCAACCAGCATGTAAGATCCTCAAGTATGGGGTCCAGACTGCCTTATGACTAGGTATCTATCTTTTACTGATTCAGATAACTGAGACCCTGCCTAACTACTGCCCTGTTTGCCTCGCCTCATATTTCAGTTCATGTATATCTTGGGCCCTTCTCTGTTCCTTTATCCCTCCCTTCTCCCTATCTCTTTCGAGACCAGTGCCCAATCTCCATTCAGCTAACACTTGTTGACAAACCCCCTTACTTTTCTGCCAATACTTCCTTTACCTCCTGATCTGATCCTTCCTCTCCTCTCTGCCACCCAACCAATTCCTGGGTATTACCATTTAAGATAAATACTCCAACTACATTAAACGGTATTACACCAAATGGACCAAGATGATTGATTAATTCCCGAACTACTTGAGTTAGTAACAAAGTCATTTCCATAGTATAGACAAAAACGATGATATCAAGAAGAATGGGGTAATTCAAATCAAGAGAGCATCTCACCTATCAATTAATCAAACTTTTCAACTTCTTAAACTGCATCACCTCGAGTTATAATCTTGGTCACAATTCTAGCTTGTTCCATGTTCTAAACAAAGCACACAAAACTAAGCTATGCTTTGTAAATGAAAAGGGTATCACACTCCTTAATTACCTTGGATATTAACTCCAAATTGTTTTTTAAATAGAGATACTGTATCTGTTGAGCCACATATAGTATCTTTCATGTTGCTTTCTTATACCTATCACAGATAATGGCAATGTGATTAGCAGGGGATAGGAATAGTAGCCACATCCCACAGCCATTGGCAGTTACAATGTTGGGTATTAGTTGCTATCATTCCCTTAATTAGCTATTAAAGGGCCTTACAAGGCCCAAATCCACAATCTTAGTCTTATTAGCACCTCTCTAACCTCTGAGCAAATCAACCCTAAGTATATTATCAACCTAGACCATGCTTAAAATATTCAATCTGCTATAAAGAAATGGAAACAAACATACAATAAATGCTTTGCTTCAATGATCTGTCTTCACAGTGATATTTTTCCCTACAGTAAAAATTATCTGTTATCTATATTGCAGTATCTATATTACAAAAATGAACTGTTCTCAAAAAAAAAGGAGACAAGAATACAATATCAGAGAAAGCAGCACAGCACCGTTACCTCTAAATTATCTTTAACTTAGCTGTAAAATGTTAAGCTAGTCAGTCATCTGCTACCTCATCTGTAGCAAATTAATCAATTTTAATTTGTCAAAGAGTGATAAGCAAAAATGTGGTACAATTTTTCATTCATTACTTTAAATCAAAGCAAAGTAATCAACTTAAATAAGCTTTATAACTGAAACAGTTAGCTAAACGCAGTACCTAAAGAGTATTTAATAAAGAATAGGGTACAAAACATTCAATAGTTAAAAAAAAAAAAGATGCATTACCTTGCATTAATGGGTCATCAGCCATTCTGAATAAAAAAATTCCTTCCTCAAACAGATAGTCTAAAAAATTTTTTCTTGACAATGCTGAACATTGTTAAATTACACATTGCTCACTAAATTACTCAAACCTCATTACTCTATGGTTGGAAATGATGTGATACATGGTCTGAAAAATTTAGTTTACTTCTGTAGGACTGTATACACTGCACACCCTCCAAATACTAACTGCTAAACCAGATGAATCGACATATGTTACTTGGTATACAGTAGGTCTTACTGAATCACTTAAGGCCAGGTGGCTGACTTCAGAACCACATGCTGAGATACAGCTGCACTTTCACCCTGTCCCCCATCCCATTCCAATCTGTAGAGCTATATTACTTTCTGTCACTTTGTTGCCAGGTCCCCCTCTTCTGCTGTCAGTTCTGGTGCTTAAGGTCCATTACTGTTACTGATCTCCTTTGCCATTCTCCATCTAGCTACATCCAACTGCTAACACTTCTTTTTCTGTTTCTTCATCATTTTTATCTCTTTTCCTGCTCTTCTCAGCTACCAGAAAAAAAGAGATCTACTTCACAGCCATAGTCAGCCAATTGATACACTCCTTTCCTTCTAAATAAAAAGAAAAAAGAATCAAAGCAGGTGGGGATGATCTTTGGCTGTTCAGAACTCTTTTCATCACAGTCTGATACCCAGAGGTTCATTCACTGTTACAAAAGATGCTTTATGGTTTCCTTTACTTCTAACTTTGGAGTTACTGCAGATACTTGGTCTATAGACAATTTAAGTTTTTACAACTACAGTATTTTAGGGTTAAAAAAGTAACAGAAGACAAGGTGGCTGCTTTCTTAACCCTTAAAAAATTTACCCAAAAAAACCCTGTAAAATTTTCTATTAAGATCAGACCTTAAGGGGAGTTCCCTGGTGGTCTAGTGGTTAGGATTCTGGGCTTTAACTGCCATGGCCCAGGTTCAATCCCTGGGAACTGAGATCCCACAAGCCATGTGGCACAGCCAAAAAAAAAAAAAAAATCAGATCTTAAATGAATAGTGCTCCAAAAAAAGATATACATATGGCCAAAAAGCATATGAAAAGATGCTTAATATCACCAACCAGCAGGGAAGGCAAAACCACTGAGATACTACTTCACACCCATTAGGATGGCTATTATTAAAAAAAAAAATAAGAGAGAAAATGTGCTTGGTGAGGACGTGGAGAACTGCTGGTGACGACGCAGAGAAAATGGAGCCTCCATGCATTGCCAGTAGGAATGTAAAATAGTGTAGCCACTGTTGTTAATAATATGTCAATACTTAAAAAAATAAACATAGAATTAACACATGATCCAGCACTTCCACTTCTGGGTATATAACCAAAAGAATTAAAGCAGAAGACTCAAACAGATATCTGCACACTCATGTTCATAGCAGCATTACTCAAAATAGCCAAAAGGTGGAAGCAACCCCAGCATTCACAGACAAATGAATGGATAAACAAATTGTAGTCTATATATACAATGGAATATTATTCAGCCTTAAAAAGGAAGAACATGGACTTCCCTGGTGGCGCAGTGGTTAAGAGTCCGCCTGCCGATGCAGGGGACACGGGTTCGTGCCCCGGTCTGGGAAGATCCCACATGCTGCGGAGCGGCTGGGCCCATGAGCCATGGCCGTTGAGCCTGCGCTTCCGGAGCCTGTGCTCCGCAACGGGAGAGGCCACAGCAGTGAGAGACCCGTGTACCGCAAAAAAAAAAAAAAAAGGAAGAACATTTTAACATATGCTACAACATACATGAACCTTGAAGTCACTATGCTAAGCAAAATAAGCCAGTTAAAAAGGACAAATGTCGTATGATTCCACTTATATGAGGTATCTAGACAGAAACAGAAAATTCATAGAGAAAGTAGCTTAGTGGTTGTCCAGTGCTGAGGAGAGAGGGGAATGGGGAGTTAATGTTTAATGGGTATGGAGTTTCAGCTGGGAAAGATGAAAAGATCTGGAAATGGATGGTAGTGACAGCTGCATAACAATGTGAATGTACTTAATTCCACTGAAATGTACACTTAAAAATGGTTAAAATGACTAATTTTATGTTATGTATAGTTTACCACAATTTAAAAAAAAAGGAATGAAAGGTAAAGTTGACATATGTTAGCTTATTTCACTTGCTACTTAGTTATCCACGGCCATTGTACAAACCCAATCTGACCCTAAAACAGACAGCTCAAGTTATGTTCAACTGAGTAAATAGTGCTTAATTTTGTTTGCGCTAATGAAAAGCTTGGAAACATCTCTACATATCTGAAGACATCAGATTATCCTCATAGAGGTCTGCCTGGGAAAGCTGAGAAAAACAGGCTGTCAATAAAAAAGATCTCTCAGGCTCACACAAAACACTGAGTAAATATTCCTGAGATTTTTAAACACTGATGCCTCCATGCTTATATCCTTGCTATTCCAAGATATACCAATACATTCCTGCCTCAGGGCCTTTTCCTAGCCTAAAACACATACCCACATACCTGCAGAGCTCACTCCCTGATTTCATGCAGATCCCTACTCAAAAGTCCTCTTATCAGAGAGGCAGGATTTTTTTTTTTAAATGGTAGAATGGGAACTGCCTTGTCCTGTGACTATTTTTTTTAATATAAATTTATTTATTTATTTTTGGCTGTTTTGGGTCTTCATTTCCATGAGAGGGCTTTCTCTAGTTGTGGCGAGCGGGGGCCACTCTTCATCGCGGTCCGCGGGCCTCTCACTGTCTCGGCCAGAGAGGCAGGTTTTGACCGCCCTATTTAAAACAGCATCCTCCATCATTCATTCTCTCTCCCCTCAATGTGCTTTATTTTTCTTCATAGCCCTTATCACTACCTGATATATCTACTTGCTAACTGTCCTTCTCTATCCGCTACAGCGTAAATTTCAGAACAAAGACTGCCCATTTTGTTCACTATTGGAAGCCCAGCAACTAGAACACCACCTGGCACACTGAAGATGGCCCATAAATACCTGTTAATGGAATGAGTGGGTGCATGGTTACGGTTTCATAGGTCATGCTGCCCTCTTGGCGTTGGTGCTATTCTACCATTTACCAGTGTCACAACAGCCTCTGCTTCTAAGCCATCCACAGCATTCCTGGTTTAGGCTTAAGTGGAAGGAACACTTAAAGAGTCAGATAGAAGCCTGGTACCAGAATGCCAAAAAACTGCTCCCTGACTTATTTTCTAAATACATCAAATGAATACAGTATATCTGTCCCTCACAATGAGGGATAAAAAACAAGCACGAAGAATACACCTCTAACACCGCTTTAAGACAAAAAGACACCGTGGATTGCATCACATTTCACCTGTTTTGATAAATGGTACAAGGCACTCGCTAGCCTGAAAACCAAAGGATTTTCCCTCTGCAACTTTTCACAGGATTTGGGGAAACAGACAAAGGCAACAAGACTGTCAATAAATATAGCCCAAAATTAAGTAACCAATTACTTGGCATAACAAATACACACTCTGGAGCACTAGAAGAATATGTTAAATCTCTGGATGAGAGAAAGAGAAGACTGCCTCCAAAATATACCTAACTTTGTTTCAAAGTCAAAAGTATTCAATTAAGAATTCATCCCAGTGAAATGTCCCACCAGCGCCTATGCACGTTACAAATTTGGGGAGCATTTTATAACTGCACTTTAATCTTCTGCCTACAGCGAATGTCTTCTGGTAAAGGTTTGGCAGGTGATGATCATTTTCGTAGAAAAATCTTCAACCAGAGAACCACCAAACCTCCCCACCTGAGAAAGCTTAGAAAGGCCCATTACGCTACAGTCTCTAGGCTCCCAGAACCCCAAACGTCCAAGAGTAGGGAGACTCATCCAGGGTACACACTTGTAATGCCCCGCCTCGGAAGTGGAAATGGCAGGTGTAAGCTGCCCATCAGCGGGGTCCTGTACACAGGGCAGAAGTGTCCGCAGGAAACGCGGCGCCACCGACCCCCGCCCGAGACGAACCAAGGCCAGCCTCTTCCTCTGATTCCGGCCCGGGCCTGCCCCCCGGGAGTTCACAACCCGGCAAACGCAGGTCCTACCTGAGCTCTGCCCCCAGCTACAGGGCTGTGGGGGGAGGCGGGAGGAGGCGTGGCCTTCCAGCTCGCCAGCCGAACTCCCTCGTGCGGTTGTTACGACTTTCCCTCTCCGGATCCGCGCCCCGAACAAGTTCCAGTTGCACTTCCGGGGTCCGCAGGAGATTGAAACGTCATTGCGCACACGTCGGCGGCGGCTGCGACAAGCCGGAAGGAGGCGGGGCGTGGTCGCTGGGTCGGTTCTTGTGGCGGTAGGTGGGCTGGGAGAGAAAGGCACGCGGGAGGGAGGGATTGTCCTGTTATGTCCCTGTGGGCTCTCTTCGCCTTTCCTTCGCTCTTTCTTCTGGAGTAATGGACACCCCTTCCTGGGTTACTTCAGAGTATGGGGCTACCGTGAAGCCTCGTTCTCCAAGCGTAGTTTAAAAACAGTTGGGAGAGTGCCCATGCCACTAATTGCCCACTCTCCCACACATGGTTTATCCCGCTTCACCTGGTCCCTTCAACTCCAGAAAAGACAGGGAGTGGAAAAGTCTAGATTTAGAAGATTAAATTTACCTGTAAATTATGACTTACGTGAAGTAGGTACTCATTTTCTTTATCTACTGACTGCTAATAGGATAGATTGGAAACAGCTGTGTAAAGCTAGGATCACATCGCTAACAGTGGGTTGGATCTAAACTCAGCCTTTACGGTAAAAATCCCTGAGAGTAAAAATTACTCATGAAAATACTGTAAGTGGCCCCCAAAGTACAGGATATGTGATGTTAAGCATAAACTCTAGGTCTTTAATTCTTAGGCACACTTGAATGTGAGACCTCTTAGCTAGTTTATATGTTTTCATAAAAAGGGAGTTTGTAGATATCTGGGCATTTAAACAATCCTGATAAATCCAAGGGGCAACACTTAGTTTTCATCTTGCTTAACCATTCACCAGCATTTGACACAGTTCATCACATCCTCCTTTTCGAAACTTGAAACGCTTTCTTCATTTGACTTTTGTGAACTCAGAGAGCTCTTTTGATTCTTCTTTGCTAGACTCTGCCTCATTTCTTAGTGTGTCCCAGCTCTCTTCCCCTCTTTAGCCACCTTTATTTCCCAGGTAATCTCATTCTTTCCTTCACTGTCTTTATATAGCATCACTATGCTGATGGCTTCCAAATAGTCATTTCCAGCCATGATTTCTTTGATTTCTATACTAACGTATCTAACTTCTTAGTCAACATATCTACTAGGATATTTAACATGCATTTCAAACTATTTTCTGTTTCCAAAACCTGTTTCACTCTTCCTAGTGTATATCTTTACATCTCAGCAAATGGCATATTGACTCTTAGAATTGTTCAGTTCATAGTTTGATTCTTCTTTCTCTCAAGTTTCACATCCAGTCAGTCCCTCAGCAAAATCTATCGGCTCTTTTCAAAAGGTATTCTAAATCTAACCAATTCTTACCACCTCTACAACTACTATGCTACTCCTCATGGATGCTCTAATTGTTTCTTAATTGTTCTACATGCTTCTGTTCTTACTTTTCTACAACCTAGTCTCCACTTGTAATAGGTGAATTGCCAGAAGCTCTCTGTGGACTACGTTAGGCATTAAAACTCATGGACTAATTTGAGAATTAAAACTCCAAGAGGTTCCATTGCTTGGGGCTGGGGGGGGCACACTTTTGTGACTGCTACCTTCAAGAGACCTACCAGCTTCTCACTTTGAAAATCAGATAAAAATTCTCTTTTGACAGTAGGAGAGGAAAAGTGAACATTTTCAAATATACCCAGAGCTCTCTATTTTCCTTAATAAAATCTGCCTTTAAGGGAAACTGTTTTACCAGAGCCTAACCAACTGGGGGGTTACCAACCTAGTGGAATGAAAATACTCAACTCCAGACCACTCTAGCCTTTGAAGTGGAAGGAAAGTGGACAACATGCAGAAACAGAAGGGGACAGTAAGCAGAGAGATGAAAACATTAAGAAGGAATCAACAGGACATGCTGGAAATCCAAAACACAGGAACTGAAATGAAAAACACCTTTGGTAGGCACATAAGTAGACTGGACACAACCAGGGAAAGAATCTAGATTGAGGATATGTCAATAGAAACTTCCAAAACTGAAAAGAAAAAAGAATGAAGAAGATGAAACAGAATATCCAAGAAAAGTGGGGAAATTACAAAAAGTTTAGCATATGCATAATGGGAATGCTAGAAGGAGAAGAGAGAAAAGGAACAAAGGAACTATTTGAAGTAAGGACAGAATTTTCCAAAATTAATGACATTAAAACCCACAGATCCAGGAAGCTTAGAGGATTCTAAACTGGATAAATACTAAAAAATTACACTTGGGCATATATAATCAAACAGCAGAAAATGAAAGGCTATGAGAAAATCTTGAAAGAGGTCAGAGGGGAGAAAACAACCAATGTTGCCTACAGAGAAAAAATAAGATATGAATTACATTGAACTTTTCTTCAGAAACTATGCAAAAAGAAAATGGGATGATATGTTTAAAGTCTTGAAGGCCTAGAATTTGATGTCCAGTGAAATTATCCTTAGAAAATAGAGGAAAAATAAAGACTTTCTCAGACAAACAAAAATTGAGGGAAATTGTCACCAGTGGACTTGCCCTGCAAGAAATGTTAAAAGAAGTTCTTCAAAGAGATAGAAATGTTATACATCAGAAATTTGGATCTACATGAAGAAAGAGTTTTTGAGAAGGAATAAATGAAGGTAAAATATTTTTTTAAACTTTTCTTAATTGATGTAACAGATAACATTGTTCAAAATAATATCAACATTGTGTTCTTTGATTATAGCTTTTGGGTAAGTGAAATGAATGACAGCAGTGTTATAAAGGACAGGAGGGAGAAATTGAAAATACTTTGTACTTTAACTACCCATGAAGCATTATAGTGTTATTTGAAAGTGGACTTAGGTAAGTTGTAAATGTATATTGCAAATTCTAAGGCAACCATTTTAGAACATCCAAAAACAAAAGTTTTAATTGGTATCTTAAGAGAGGATGGAAACTGGAATCATATAAAATGTTCAGTTAAAATCAGAGAAGGCAGAAAAAGTGTGGAAGACCAAACAAAAAGAAGAAAGAATGAATGAAGAGAAGCAATGAATAGAAAACATTTAAAGTGATTTAGATCATATTGGATTTTTAAATAACTAAGATTGAGACATTCCAAAATTATCCTAATGTAAACAGAAAAGCCATAATGCATGCCTAGCTTATAATCTAGGGGTAGGGAAAAACATCTGACAAAGAAGGTTTAGATTGTAGTATTACAAGAAAAATTTGGATTTCTGCTTATTTCCCCCACCCCCAAGCACCACATATTCAATATATGTCATACTGTGACATATATATGTGTGTGTATGTATAGATATATATATATAAATAAGAGAAACTATGAATTTTAAAACATGTCAAATAATTATGTAAAAATCATGTTTTCGAGCTTGAAATGGTACTTCCTCTTTGGAATATTAGGACTGAGTAATTCTTCAATCTCTTCTTGGTACTTTTATGAACTTTCCCTTCCAGTTTATATCTCAATTCTGAACTCTCTTATTCCTAGTTCTCCACAATTACTTCTTTAAGCACAAAATTTACTCTTAACTCTTCTTCATTCTAATCCTCTTATACACTGATGTCTGTATTCTGGGCAACCTGATTATTCCCAAATACCCTCAGAAACTTATTCCACCTCCCAATATTCACTGGAACTTGATATATTTAATGTTGAATATGGTCAGTGGGCTTTTAAGATATATTCCCTCATCCTTATAATGAGCTTTCTTTCTTACACACACACACACACACACACACACACACACACACACACTACATTCCTGTAGTAAATCTGAGCTGTGAGTACAACTATATGATGAGTTGTGTGAGTTCTCCTAAGAGAGAGAGAAAAGAAAAGTAATAGAGACTGATCCCAAGCTAATTCATTGTTAGAATCATTAGGACTTAAAGAGCTATAAGTATATAACTATACTTAATGACTTAAAGGAAAATAATACTCACATTGAATGAAAATACAGGAATTCTCAGCAGAGACGTAAAATTTATAATAAAGAACCAAATGGAAATTCTATTACAAAACAACAAAATACACGAAATTTTTAAAAATTCACTTGATGGGCTTAACAGAAGAATGGAGATTGTGAAGATAGAGTCAGTGAACTTGGTTATACATAACACAAAAATAGCATACCTATGTACAAGAAAGTCAAACTTCTGTGAACCAACAATAAAGAGAAAATCTTGAAAGCTGCAGGAATAAAATGACACATTCATATAAGAGAACACTGATCCAAATGATCAGAACTTGGGTCTTCTCATCAGAAACAGTGGAAGCCAGAAGAGAGTAGATCGTTTTTGAAGTGCTGAAAGAAAAAGACAGTCAATCCAGAATTCTGTGTCTAGTGAAATATCCTTCAAGAGTGGTGAAATAAAAAGTTTTAGGTAAAAGACTTTATCACAAGCAGATCTGCACTACAAGAAATGCTAAAGGAAGGGAAATAAAATCAAATGGCAATTCAAATCTTCAGGAAGAAAGAGCATCAAAAGTAGCAAATATCTCAGTAAATATATGTTTTACCTCTTAATTTCACTAAAATACATATAACTGTTTAAAACAAAAATTATAACATTGTCTAGTAAGGCTTATTATATCTTTTGATATAGTACATATGAAAGTTAGCTATACCATAAAGGGCAGGGTGGGGTAAGTAGTGAATGTATATTTATACTCTACAGAAAGTTAAGGATGTACGTTTTAATACTTAGAATAACCACTAAAAAAAAATGCAAAGAAATGTAAAAAGCCAATAGATAAATTAAAATATATAAGAATATTCATAGCAGTTTATTTACAATAGCCCCAAACTATAAATAATCCAGGTGTCCATCAGACAGTGGCATAAACAAATTTTTGTATATTTATGCAACAGACTACTAAACAATGGAAAGGAACAAGCCACTAATACCTGGAACAACATGAATGAACCTCAAAACATTAAGCTGAGTGAAAGAAGCCTTGCATGCAAAAAAGGTATGCTGGTTATAATTTCATTTATATGAAATTCTAGTAGAGACAAAACTAATCAATGGTGGAAAAACTAGATCAAAAACACTAAGTTTGGGAGATACCTGGCTTGTTCAAACGGTTCTAAGGAGGCCAAAGTGGCTGGAAAGAAGAAAACAAAGAAGAGTAGTAGAAGAGGAAAGAGGGATGTGTGAATGAGGGATCATGGAAGCTATTGTTAAGACTTTTTACTCTGAATGAAAAGGGGAGTCACTGTAAGTAGAGGAGAGACACTATCTGATTTTAAAAGGGTCTCTATGGCTGCTTTAAGAATTGACTGTAAGGGGTCAGTATAGAACTAGGCAGACAATTTGTGAGGCTATTTTGTTCATCTAGATGAACAGTGATGGTGACTTGGACTCAATAAGTTTTAGCTCTTAATGCTATTTAAATTCAAGATAGGTTTAACGTCATTGAATTTTTAAAAATATTCAGATATAATATATTTAATTTTCAAGAAATATTTCTTATTTTCTGATTGCTTATTTTACATAGTAGAATGTTCTTTTATGTTTACAATATCATCTGAAAATTCTTTTCTTCTGTTTCCTCAACCATCTCTCTTTCCTCTAAGGTTGGTTATTCTGCTTATTGTCATCCTTGTCTTTGATTGATTTTCTGCGAATATCTGGTGATCCCTGATTTTCTGTTTAGGTCTTTGTAAAATGGGTTATGTTGATTACTTTAGAGGTAACTAGAATGTTTTTCCTTCCAATATTTTATCATGAATATATACAAACATAAAGAAAGTTAAAATAATAGTACAGTGGACATGTGTCCCCACTATCTAGACTCTCCTGTTAGCATTTTATTATACTGTACTAGCTTTGTCATATAACTGTTCACATATTCATCTTCTATTGAGCCATTGATTTATATTTTTTTTTAAAAAAAAGCATTTCAAAGTAAATCATGGCATTAATTTTTCCTGTAGTTGTGTAAGTGGAGGTTTTCTAAACAGGAAGGAAAAATGAGGCTCTGAGTCAGTAGATAGGGCTTTTCCTAGTCACAATTACCTTAAGGATATAGGGGTGGAAAATAGAAAGGTAAGCTGAAGTCTCTCACAGTTATTAAACTAAGAAGGGTTTTATCCTTGTGGAAGAGAATTTCCCTCCAGGTCTGTCTTTCTGTCTCCCTCCCCCCAACCCCCAGTCAATTTTGTACCTTTTTCAGAGGAACAGTGTAACCTCGAGCTTTGCTATGTGATATTTTTCTCCTATATCATTTATTTGTTTAGATGTTAAGATTTAGCTGTTTGTGATTTTTAAAAACCAAATAACAGCAGTTTAAGCAAGATAGAAGTTTATTTCTCACACACATAAGTGTGGGTACCCCAGGACTAGTTTTCCAATCATCAGTGAACCAGGTTTCTACATTTTTGTGGTTCTGTCGAGCTCAGTATGTGCCATCTACAGCCGATGAAAGTGGCTGCTCTAACTCTGGACATTATGCCCACCTTCCAGCCAGAAGGAAGAGTCCTTTAAGAATTTCCCAGCCAGAAGTTGCTCACAACATTTTTGTTTATATCTTATATGTCAGTACTTAGACATATAGTCACACATAACTACTAGTAACAGATTTAAATTATAATGGAGTAATCACAGTTTGGGCACACAAAATGGAGTCAGGTGGCCATTGAGGATATGATCTCTGGTCTCTGCATCACTGAGAACTTGAACTTTCTTTGAAATGTTCCAGGCGCAAGGACACCACCAGCATATTCAGAACAACACTTGCCAGCTGCAACCTTATCGTCTCAAGGTCTCCCTTTGTAACTGTGCAACCATTTCAGACCCCAACCAATCCATGCTTACCAAGCACCCTCACTTCTTGCCAGCTCTAATCATAATTCTTGAAAAACAACTCATATAATTAACTGTGGCCTTGCAACTTTTTGCCTTTATAAGCCTCTCCCATTTTGTAGTCTGGTAGAACACAATTCAAGTGTTTGTTGAATCTGTGTTTCCCAGGCTGCAGTCTTTATTTCAGTCAGGTCTCCATTTCTGAAACTTTTAACACTACCTGCTATTAAGTACTAGGAAATGTTATGTTGATTCAAGGTGACCATGTGCTTCACAGGACAAAAGGGAGAATGGATGTTGCACGTACAGCTAGCAGTCTTTGTTTTAGACCTCAACATCCGTATTATTTCCAGGAAGACATTTCCCAGGCAGATCGCTCACTTTCTCTAGGAAGCCATTCTCAGCATGTTAGCCTGAGGTAAAAGATTCCAGCCAAACTGTATCAGAGCCCAAGTTCGTTGTGTCTGTTCAGCTGACCTGTCTTGAACTGGTGCTTCCCTCAGTGATTTACAAAGTGCTATGGAATTACTTTAGGGATATTATAAGAAAGCAGATAGAGACTGTCTAAATAACCTTCTTAACCTTCATATCTCTTTTATATTTTAGGTTTCCTGGAATAAGAATTCATCGGAAGAAAGCATTACTCTGTGGAAGTTTGAAAGCCTTTATCAGTATTCTCTGCCGATAGCAAAGGCTCTCTAGTCGGCAACTATCAGAGCAAATTCTGTCTCTCCACTCTGTGGTCGTAGGCCCACTGTAGCCACCAGGGAACAGTTCAGCTGAAATGAGCAATCAACTCCATTCCTGTTGTTATTCTTAAAACTTCCTGGCACAGCATCAGATACCTGCATGAAGGAAAAGCTTCTTCAGCCTTCCCTCTCTATTTGGCTTCAAGGTAACCAATTCAGCTTATAGATTTTATTGCCTAAGGTGAAACATCCTGAGCCTGTGTACCTCTTAACTGTACCAATGCTTACCAGGTTAGAGTTAAAAACAGTATACAGCACAACACAATTCATATGTGCAGTAACTTTATTTTCTATACATGATCTCATCTTGTTCTATAGCTCTTAATTTTGCTAAGGTAAATTTTACCAGGTAAAGTTAACCTTTTCCAATTAAAATTTTTTCTCTGCTATATGTTTACTCAATCCAATGAATAAACTTTCCATCAGGAATATAAATCATTTGACATTTGGCCCCCTTTCTACCTCTTAATTCTTGAGATAGTGTTGGGTATAGGGGAAACTTATGTGTCCTTATGGATGTGGGGCAAGAAGCCTCTGTGCCTGTGCTGGGTTCTTGTTAGAACAAGACATTGAGGTTAAAAAAAAAAGTCATTGAGGTGACTTTTCTCCTCTCCTGTTACTGGGAATCCTACAGTAGGGTACATTGAGGTATGGGCTGGTCTGTCTCATCTGGTATTTTGGCCATTATCTTAGTGTTCCTCACTACTCTCCAGCAGCACGGCCATTTGCCTCTAGTTATGAGGGACCTTCAATCTGTGGTCTTTGTCTCATGACACCAATCCTGGGACTAAAACACTCATTGATGGAATGTTTCCAACAATACATCTCAATTGTATTCAAGGTGCATTATGGTTCTTAGATTAATTCTTTAAGAATATTAAATATTGCCCACTACTACTCATACCAAACAGTGTCAACAAAAGATTGTAAATTCCAAGCATGAGAGAATTTGTTTGCCAAAATAGAGAACTTATATTCTTATAGACATACACACACAAAAAAATCATGGCCTTTTACCTTAACATCATACACAAAAAGTTCAAAATGGGTCATAGACCTAAATATAAATGGTAAAGTAATAAAGCTTCTAGGAGAAAACAGGGGAATAACTTCATGTTCTTGGGAAAGGCAAAAATTTCGTAAACAGGGTAGAAAAAAAAAATGAACCATAAAAGAAAAGATTGGTGGGCTTCCCTGGTGGCGCAGTGGTTGAGAGTCCGCCTGCCGATGCAGGGGACAGGGGTTTGTGCCCCGGTCCAAGAAGGTCCCACATGCCGCGGAGCGGCTGGGCCCGTGAGCCATGGCCACTGAGCTTGTGCGTCCGGAGCCTGTGCTCCGCAACGGGAGAGGCCACAACAGTGAGAGGCCCGCATACCACAAAAAAAAAAAAAAAAAAGAAAAGATTGGTAAGTTGGACCACACAAAAAAATTGTCTTTCCTATTGTGGAAACACTGTCTTATGTGCAGGGCAAAGGTGATCCGGGCTCCAGTATTTTCAATGCACCACACCTAAGATAGAGCCTCCATTCCATTAGTTGTGGGGGGGCGTGCTGGAGGAGTCCTCACCTCTTGTTTCACTTGCCAAGGACTCAGCCTCTGCACTAGGTAGTTGACGATGGGATGAAAAACGTTGAATGTTGCTCCTCACACATGTAGAAGGTTCTCAGATTGGGAATTTGAGAGAGAGGGAACCCCATGTTATTGGCTGCAGCCCTCCAGAATGGAGTCTCTGCCTTGCTTGGAGCAGAGAGGGAGAGAGCAGTGTTAGTTTAAATACCACACACTCTAGCCCTTTTTTTACCAAATTTTCATAGATTTTCTGGAATAGTTGTTTCTTGATGTGCTCTTTGCCTTTTGAACCATTTTCAGAGCCTTTAAATGGTGTTTGTTTGTTCATTTGTTCTTTTAACTTTTCATTTCGGGAGCAGGTCAGTAGACTTTTTTACACTGTCATGCTGGAAGCCAGTACAGGGGTGCAATTTTGAACATACAGATTCTCAATTCATTTCTAATCTATTTATTTTACTTTTGAGCCCATCTTTGATTCTCTATTTTTTATTTGTTATATTTCATTTATTAGTACTATGTAGTTGGGTTAAAGATGATGTGTTAAAGCTTGGACTCTGCTGTGCATTTTTTTACATTGATGTGTAATTGACATATAACATCATTAGTTTCAAGTGTACAATATAATGATTTAATTTTTGTATATACACACAGTGGAAAATTCACATATAACTTTATAGCTCACCCTCAGTATTCTTGATACCTAGCCACAAATCATGTAGTGCTGTATTTACTATTGAAAAAGTTAGTTTATAAGTGGACTCATCTAGTTCAAACACATGTGCAAGGGTCAACTGTCTTGTGAAATCAACACAATAAGTCTAGTTACATCCTTCATACATAGTTACAATTTTTTTTCCTCCTGTTAAGAACTATTAAGATCTACTATCTTAGCAACTTTCAAATATACAATACAGAATTATTAACAATAGTCATCATGTTGTACAGTAACTACATGCCCGTGACTCTTTAATTTTATAAGTGGAATACATTTGTTTTTCTGTCAGGATGTGGAGACTTTGGGAATTCCCTGGCAGTCCAGTGGTTAGGACTCTATGCTTTCCCTGCAGGGGGCACGGGTTTGATCCCTGGTTGGGAAACTAAGATAGTGCAAGCTGCACAGCACAGCCAAAAAAAAACGATGTAGAGATTTTATTTTTGTTACTTGTGTGCATACAAGTGTTCCTTTTATTTAAAAAATATTTTTATTGAAGTTAAGTTGATATATTAGTTTCAGGTGTGCAGCTTATTGTTTCAGTATTTTTATAGATTAATAAAACTTGTTACAAAATAATAGCTACTATTCCCTGTGCCATACAATATATCCTTGTTGCTTAACTACTTTATACATAATGGTTTATATCTCTTATTCCATAACTCCATCTTGCCCCTCCCCCTTTCCTCTCCCCACTGATAACCCCTACTTTGTTTTCTGTATCTGTCTGTTTCTGTTTTGCTATATACATTCATTTATTTTATTTTTTAGATTCCACATATAAGCAATATCATATATAGTATTTCTCTTTCTCTGTGTGACTTATTTTACTAAATATAATATTCTGTAGTTCCATGCAGGCTGCTGCAAATGACAGAATTTCATCCTTTTTTATGGCTGAGTAATATTCAATTGTATATATTGATGGACACTTTGGGTTGCTTCCATATCTTGGCTATTATAAATAGTGCTTTGATGAACATTGGAGTGCATGTATCTTTTCAGATTAGCGTTTTCATTTTTTTCTGGATATATGCCCAGGAGTGGAATTGCTGGATCATATGGTAGTCCTATTTTTAGTTTTTTGAGGAACTTCCACACTGTTTTCCATAGTGGCTGCACCAATTTACATTCCCACCAACATTGTAGCAAGGTTCCCTTTACTTCCTTATCAACATTTGTTATTTGTAGACTTTTTGATGATGGCCATTCTAATAGTTGTGAGGTGATATCTCATTGTGGTTTTGATTTGTATTTCTTTAATAGTTAGTGATTTGGGGCATATTTTTATGTGCCTGTTAGCCATCCGTGTGTCTTCTTTAGAAAAAAATGTCTATTCAGGTCTTTCACCCATTGTTTTTTTTTTTATTGTGTTGTTGTTTGTTTGATATTGAATTGAATTATCTGTTTATATATTTTGGATATTAACCATTGTTGGTCATATCATTTTCAAATATTTGCTCCCATTCAGTAGGTTGTCTTTTCATTTCATTTTCTCTTTGCAGTGTGTTTCTCAATGTGTTTCCTAAAAAGCTTTTTAAGTTTAATTAGGTCCCATTTGTTTAGTTTTGCTTTTATTTCTTTTGCCTTAGGAGACAGAAAAGTATTGCTACAATTTATATCAAAGAGTGTTCTGCCTATCTTCTCTTCTAGGAGTATTTTTTTTTTCTTTTGGTTTCAGGTCTTACATTTAGGTTTTTAAATGCATTTTAAGTTTACTTTTGTATATGGTGTGAGGAAATGTTCTAATCTAATTTGTCTACATGTAGCTGTCCAGTTTTTCCAGCACCACTTATTGAAGAGACTGTCTTTCCTCCATTGTATATTCTTGCCTCTTTTGTCATGGATTAATTGACCATAGGTATGTGGATTTATTTCTGTGCTCTCTATTCTGTTCCATTGATCTATGTTTCTGTTTTTGTGACAGTACCATGCTATTTTGATTACTTTAGTTTTATAATATAGTCTGAAGTCAGGGAGGGTGATATCTCCAGTTTTGTTCTTTTTCTCAAGATTGCTTTGGCAATTCAGTGTCTTTTTTAGTTTCATATAAATATTAGGATTATTTACTCTAGTTCTGTGAAAAATGTCATGGGTGTTTTGATAGGGATTGCATTAAATCTGTAGAGTGCTTTGAGTAGTTTGGCCCTTTTAACAATATTAATCCTTCCAATCCCATAGCATGGGATATCTTTCCATTTCTTTGTATCATCTTCAATTTTCTTCATCCATGTTTTATACTTTTCAGAGTATAGGCCTTTCACCTCCTTGGTCAAATTTATTTCTAGGTATTTTATTCTTTTTGATGCAGTTTTAAATGGAATTTTCTTTAACTTTCTCTTTCTGATAGTGTATTATTAGTGTATAGAAAAGCAACATATTTCTGTATATTAATCTTGTATCCACCAACCTTACCTACTTCACTTATTAGTTCTAATAATTTTTTGGAGGAGACTTTAAGGTTTTCTATATCACACCATCTGCAAATAGTGACAGTTTTACTTCTTCCCTTCTGATTTGGATGTCCTTTATTTCTCATTCTTATCTGATTGTGGTGGCTAGGTTTTCCAAGACTGTGTTAAATAGAAGTGGTGAGAGTGGGCTTCCTTGTCTTGTTCCTGAATTTAGAGGAAAGGGTTTCAGCTTTTCACCATTGAGTATAATATTAGCTATAGGTTTGTCATAATATGTTGAGATTTTTTCCCTCTATACCAACTTTGATGAGAGTTTTGATCATGAACGAATGTTGAATATTGTGAGATGCTTTTTCTGCGTCTATTGAGATGATCATGTAATTTTTTATCCTTCCTTTTTTTAATGTGGTGTATCACATTTATTGATTTGTGAATATTGAACCATCCTTGCATCCCTGGAATAAATCTAACTTGATAATAGTGGATCATCCTTTTTATGTGTTACTGGATTTCGTTTGCTAATATTTTGTTGAGGGTTTTGGTATCAGTATTCATCAAAGATATTGGCCTGTAATTTTCTTTTTTGGTAGTGTATTTGTCTGGTTTTGGAATCAGGTTAATGCTGGTCTTGTAGAATGAATTTGGGAGTATTCTGTCCCCATCAATTTTTTGGACTAGTTTGAGGAAGATAAGTATTGTCTCTTCTTTGTATGTCTTGTAAAATTCCCCTGTGAAGCTATCTGGTCCTGGACTTTTGTTTGTTGGGAGATTTTTAAATTACAAATTCAAGTTCACTCCTAATGATCAGTCTGTTCAAATTGTTTATTTATTCCTGACTCAGTCTAGGCAAGATGTATGTTTCTAGAAATTTGTCCATTTCTTCCAGGTTGTCCAACTTGCTGGCATATAACTGTTGATAGTATTCTCTTAGAATTCTTTTGTATCTCTGTGGTATCAGTTGTTATTTCTCCTCTTTCCTCTCTTATTATGTTTATTTGGGTCCTTTCTACTTATTGGTGAGCCTAGCTAAAGCTTTATCTATTTTGTTTATTTTTTCAAAACACTAGCTCTTGGTTTAACTGATCTTTTCTAATTTTTTTTGTGGGGGTGGGTGGGTGTCTGTCCTCTATTTTATTTCTTTCCTCTCTGATATTTATTTATATCCTTCAGCTGACTTTGGGCTTTGTTATTCTTTTTCTAATTCCTTTATATGGTAGCTTAGGTTGTTTATTTGAGTTGTTTCTTAAGGTAGGCCTGTATTGCTATAAACTTCCCCCTTAGAAGTGCTTTTGCCACATCCCATAGATTTTGGAGAGTTATATTTCCATTTTCATTTGTCTCGAGGTATTTTCTGATTTCCTTTTTGATATGTTCATTGACCTATTGGTTTTTTTTTGTGTGTGTGTGTGGTATGTGGGCCTCTCACTGTTGTGGCCTCTCCTGTTGCGGAGTACAGGCTCTGGACGCACAGGCTCAGCAGCCATAGCTCAGGGGCCTAGCCGCTCCACGGCATGTGGGATCTTCCTGGTCCGGTCACAAACCCGTGTCCCCTGCATCAGCAGGCAGACTCTCAACCACTGTGCCACCAGGGAAGCCCGACCTATTGGTTTTTTAGTAGCATGTTATTTAATCTCCACGTGTTTGTTCTTTTCCCATTTTTCATTCTGTAATTGATTTCTAGTTTCATATTGTTGTGGTTGGAAAAAAATAATTGATACAACTTCTGTCTTTTTAAATTTGTTGAGACTTGTTTTGTGGCCTAGCATGTGATCCATCCAGGAGAATGTTCCATGGGCAGTTGAAAAGAATCTATATTGTGCTGTTTTTTAATGTAATGTCCTATAGATAGCTACTAAGTACAACTGGTCTATTATGTCATTTAAGAGCACTGTTGCCTTATTGATTTTTGGTCTGGATGATCTGTCCATTGATAAAAATGGGGTGTTAAAATCCTCTACTATTATATTATTGTTGATTTCTCCCTTATGTCTGTTAGTATCTGCTCTATGTATTTAGCTGCTCCTGTGTTGGGTGCGTATATGTTAATGAGAACAATATCATCTTTTATTAATCCCTTTATCACTATGTAATGCCATTCTTTGTCTTTGTTATAGGCTTTGTTTTAAAGTCTATTTTGTCTGATATGAGTATTGCTACCCCTGCTTTCTTGTCATTTCCATTTTCATGCAATATCTGTCTATCCCCTCACTTTTAGTCTGTGCCTTTAGCTCAGAATTGAGTCTTATAGGCAGCATATAGATGGGTCTTGGTTTTCATCCAATCAGCCACCTTATGTCTTTTCACTAGAGCATTTAGTCCATTGACATTTAGATAAATTATTGATAGGTTCGTACTTTGCCATTTTATTACTTGTTTTCTAGTTGTGTTTGTAGTTATTCTCTGTTCATTTCTTCTACTTTTTGTTTCTTCCCTTGTGGTTTGATGATTTTTTTAGTAATATGCTTGTGCTCCTTTCTTTTTATTTTTATGTATCTATTGTAGGTTTTTGATTTGTGGTTATCATGGGGTTTATATATATTGCCCTATAAGTGTATCTGCATGTTTTAAACTGGTAGTCATTTAAGTTCAAAAACATTCTAAAACATTTACATTTTGTACTCCCCTCCACCACTTTTTCTGGGGTTTTTTGGGGTTTTTTTCTGCGGTATGCGGGCCTCTCACTGCTGTAGCCTCTCCCATCGTGGAGCACAGGCTCCGGATGCGCAGGCCCAGTGGCCATGGCCCACGGGCCCAGCCACTCTGTGGCATGTGGAATCCTCCCGGACCAGGGCACAAACCCGTGTCCCCTGAATCAGCAGGCGGACCCCCAACCACTGTGCCACCAGGAAGTCCCACTTTTTGTATTTTTGATGTCATGTTTTACATCTTCATGTTTATCCCTTAACTTTTCATTGTAGTTATAGTTGTTTCTACATTTCTTTTCTCTTTTAATCTTCATACATATTTAAGTATTAAATAAATTAAAGTAAAAGCTTATTTAAGTAGTTGATCCTCAGTTCTTTGTATTTGCCTTTCCTTGTGGGATTTTCCATTTTCTATGGATTCTTCTTTCCCACGTAGAGAAGACCCTTTAACATTTTTTTAGCGTGGGTTTAGTATTCATGAACTGTTTTAGTTTTTTCTTATTTGAGAATTATTTATCTTTCCTTTGATTCTAAATGATAATGTTGCTGAGGAGAGTATACTAGTTTGCACATTTTTCTCTTTCAACACTTTGGATATATCATGCCACTCCTTCTGTCCTGCTGATTTCTTAGATTGGCTGCTAGCCTTATGGAGATACCCTTGTATATGACTCTGTTGTATTTCTGTGGAAAATGCCATTGGAATTTTGATAGGGATTGTATTCAATCTGTAGATTACGTTGGGTAGTATGGAATTTTTTTTTCTGCCTTCAAGTAATATTATATGTCACATATAGTATAGACCTTACAACAGTATACTTTATTTCCCTTCTTCCAACCTTTGTGCTATTCATGTTATATATCTTATTTCTTCATATGTTGAAAATGTTATAATACATTGTTATCACTTTTGCTTTAAATCATTCATTATCTTAAAAAAAGATATTAAAACTAAGAAACATCATCTTTTATATTTATCTATATATTTACATATTTCCTGCCTTCTTTCATTTGTGTAGATACATGATTTTTTTTTTAACATCTTTATTGGAGTATACTTGCTTTACAATGCTGTGTTAGTTTCTGCTGTGTAACAAAGTGAATCAGGTATATGTATACATATATCCCCATATCCCCTCCCTCTTGCATCTCCCTCCCACCCTCTGTATCCCACCCCTCTAGGTGGTCAGAAAGCACCGAGCTGATCTCCCTGTGCTGTGCAGCTGCTTCCCACTAGCTATCTACCTTACGTTTGGTAGTGTATATATGTCCATGCCTCTCTCTCGCTTTGTCACAGCTTACCCTTCCCCCTCCCCATATCCTCAAGTCCATTCTCTACTAGGTCTGTGTCTTTATTCCTGTCTTACCCCTAGGTTCTTCATGACATTTTTTTTCCTTAAATTCCATATATAGGTGTTAGCGTATGGTATTTGTCTCTCTCTTTCTGACTTACTTCACTCTGTATGACATACTCTAGGTCCATCCACCTCATTACAAATAGCTCAATTTCGTTTGTTTTTATGGCTGAGTAATATTCCATTGTATATATGTGCCACATCTTCTCTGTCCATTCATCCGATGATGGACACTTAGGTTGTTTCCATCTGAGGGCTATTGTAAATAGAGCTGCAGTGAACATTTTGGTACATAACTCTTTTTGAATTATAGTTTTCTCAGGGTATATGCCAGTAGTGGGATTGCTGGGTCATATGGTAGTTTTATTTGTAGTTTTTTAAGGAACTTCCATACTGTTCTCCACAGTGGCTGTATCAATTTATATTCCCCCCAACAGTGCAAGAGGGTTCCCTTTTCTCCACACCCTCTCCAGCATTTACTGTTTCTAGATTTTTTGATGATGGCCATTCTGACTGGTGTGAGATGATATCTCATTGTAGTTTTGATTTTCATTTCTCTAATGATTAGTGATGTTGAGCATTCTTTCATGTGTTTGTTGGCAGTCTGTATATCTTCTTTGGAGAAATGTCTATTTAGGTCTTCTGCCCATTTTTGGATTGGGTTGTTTGTTTTTTGTTATTAAGCTGCATGAGCTGCTTATAAATTTTGGAGATTAATCCTTTGTCAGTTGCTTCATTTGCAAATATTTTCTCCCATTCTGAGGGTTGTCTTTTGGTCTTGTTTATGGTTTCCTTTGCTATGCAAAACCTTGGAAGTTTCATTAGGTCCCATTTGTTTATTTTTGTTTTTATTTCCATTTCTCTAGGAGGTGGGTCAAAAAGGATCTTGCTGTGATTTATGTCATAGAGTGGCCTGCCTATGCTTTCCTCTAGAAGTTTGATAGTTTCTGGCCTTACATTTAGGTCTTTAATCCATTTTGAGCTTATTTTTGTGTATGGTGTTAGGGAGTGATCTAATCTCATACTTTTACATGTACCTGTCCAGTTTTTCCAGCACCACTTATTGAAGAGGCTGTCCTTTCTCCACTGTACATTCCTGCCTCCTTTATCAAAGATAAGGTGACCATATGTGCATGGGTTTATCTCTGGGCTTTCTATCCTGTTCCATTGATCTATCTTTCTGTTTTTGTGCCAGTACCATACTTTCTTGATTACTGTAGCTTTGTAGTATAGTCTGAAGTCAGGGAGCCTGATTCCTCCAGCTCCGTATTTCATTCTCAAGATTGCTTTGGCTATTCGGGGTCTTTTGTGTTTCCATAAAAATTGTGAAATTTTTTGTTCTAGTTCTGTGAAAATTGCCAGTGGTAGTTTGATAGGGATTGCATTGAATCTGTAGATTGCTTTGGGTAGTAAGGTCATTTTCACACTGTTGATTCTTCCAATCCAAGAAAATGGTATATCTCTCCATCTATTTGTATCATCTGTAATTTCTTTCATCAGTGTCTTATAATTTTCTGCATACAGGTCTTAACGTCTCCCTAGGTAGGTTTATTCCTAGATATTTTATTCTTTTTGTTGCAATGGTAAATGGGAGTGTTTTATTGATTTCACTTTCAGATTTTTCATCATTAGTGTATAGGAATGCCAGAGATTTCTGTGCATTAATTTTGTATCCTGCTACTTTACCAAATTCATTGATTAGCTCTAGTAGTTTTCTGGTAGCATCTTTAGGATTCTCTATGTATAGTATCATGTCATCTGCAAACAGTGACAGCTTTACTTTTTCTTTTCCGATTTGCATTCCTTTTATTTCCTTTTCTTCTCTGATTGCTGTGGCTAAAACTTCCAAAACTATGTTGAATAAGATTGTTGAGAGTGTGCAACCTTGTCTTGTTCCTGATCTTAGTGGAAATGCTTTCAGTTTTTCACCATTGAGGACAATGTTGGCTGTGGGTTTGTCATATATGGCCTTTATTATGTTGAGGCAAGTTCCCTCTATGCCTACTTCCTGCAGGGTTTTTATCATAAATGGGTGTTGAATTCTGTCAAAAGCTTTTTCTGCATCTATTGAGATGATCATATGGTTTTTCTCCTTCAATTTGTTAATATGGTGTATCACGTTGATTGATTTGTGTATATTGAAGAATCCTTGCATTCCTGGAATAAACCCCACTTGATCATGGTGTATGATCCGTTTAATGTGCTGTTGGATTCTGTTTGCTAGTATTTTGTTGACGATTTTTGCATCTGTGTTCATCAGTGATATTAGCCTGTAGTTTTCTTTCTTTGTGACATCCTTGTCTCGTTTTGGAATCAGGGTGGTGGTGGCCTTGTAGAATGAGTTTGGGAGTGTTCTTCCGTCTGCTATATTTTGGAAGAGTTTGAGAAGGATAGGTGTTAGCTCTTCTCTAAATGTTTGATAGAATTCGCCTGTGAAGACATGTGGTCCTGGGCTTTTGTATGTTGGAAGATTTTTAATCACAGTTTCAATTTCAGTGCTTGTGATTGGTCTGTTCATATTTTCTATTTCTTCCTGATTCAGTCTTGGCAGGTTGTGCATTTCTAAGAATTTGTCCATTTCTTCCAGGTTGTCCATTTTATTGGCATAGAGTTGCTTGTAGTAATCTCTCATGATCTTTTGTATTTCTGCAGTCAGTTGTTATTTCTCCTTTTTCATTTCTAATTCTATTGATTTGAGTCTTCTCCCTTTTTTTCTTGTTGAGTCTGGCTAATGGTTTATCAGTTTATCTTCTCAAAGAACCAGCTTTTAGTTTTATTGATCTTTGCTATCGTTTCCTTCATTTCTTTTTCATTTATTTCTGATCTGATTTTTATGATTTCTTTCCTTCTGCTAACTTTTGGGTTTTTTTGTTCTTCTTTCTCTAATTGCTTTAGGTGCAAGGTTAGGTTGTTTATTCGAGATGTTGCCTGTTTCTTAAGGTCGGGTTGTATTGCTATAAACTTCCCTCTTAGAACTGCTTTTGCTGCATCCCATAGATTTTGGGTCGTCGTGACTCCATTGTCATTTGTGTCTAGGTATTTTTTTATTTCGTCTTTGATTTCTTCAGTGATCACTTCGTTATTAAGTAGTGTATTTTTTAGCCTCCATGTGTTTGTATTTTTTACAGATCTTTTCCTGTAATTGATATCTAGTCTCATAGTGTTGTGGTGGGAAAAGATACTTCATACAATTTCAATTTTCTTAAATTTACCAAGGCTTGATTTGTGACCCAAGATATAATCTATCAGGAGAATGTTCCATGAGCACTTGAGAAAAATGTGTATTGTGGTGTTTTTGGATGGAATGTCCTATAAATATCAATTAAGTCCATCTTGTTTAATGTATCATTTAAAGCTTCTGTTTCCTTATTTATTTTCATTTTGGATGATTTGTCCATTGGTGAAAGTGGGGTGTTAAAGTCCCCTACTATGAATGTGTTAGTGTTGATTTCCCCTTTTATGGCTTTTAGTATTTGCCTTATGTATTGAGGTGCTCCTATGTTGGGTGTAGAAATATTTACAATTGTTATATCTTCTTCTTGGATTGATCCCTTGATCATTATGTAGTGTCCTTCTTTGTCTCTTCTTATAGTCTTTATTTTAAAGCCTGTTTTGTCTGATATGAGAATTGCTACTCCAGCTTTCTTTTGGTTTCCATTTGCATGAAATATCTTTTTCCATTCCCTTACTTTCAGTCTGTATGTTTCTCTAGGTCTGAAGTGGGTCTCTTGTAGATAGCAAATATATGGGTCTTGTTTTTGTATCCATTCAGCCAATCTGTGTCTTTTGGTGGGAGCATTTAGTCCATTTACATTTATGGTAATTATCGATATGTATGTTCCTATTCCCATTTTCTTAATTGTTTTGCGTTTGTTATTGTAGGTCTTTTCCTTCTTTTGTGTTTCTTGCTTAGAGAAGTTCCTTTAGCAGTTGTTGTAGAGCTGGTTTGGTGGTGCTGAACTCTCTCAGCTTTTGCTTGTCTGTAAAGGTTTTAATTTCTCCATCAAATCTGAATGAGATCCTTGCTGGGTAGAGTAATCTTGGTTGCAGGTTTTTCTCCTTCATCACTTTCAATATGTCCTGCCAGTCCCTTCTGGCTTGCAGAGTTTCTGCTGAAAGATCAGCTGTTAACCTCATAGGGATTCCCTTGTGTGTTATTTGTTGTTTTTCCCTTGCTGCTTTTAATATGTTTTCTTTGTATTTAATTTTTGACAGTTTGATTAATATGTGTCTTGGCATATTTCTCCTTGGATTTATCCTGTATGGGACTCTCTGTGCTTCCTGGACTTGATTAACTATTTTGTTTCCCATATTAGGGAAGTTTTCAACTATAATCTCTTCAAGTATTTTCTCAGTCCCTTTCTTTTTCTCTTCTTCTTCTGGAACCCCTATAATTCAAATGTTGGTGTGTTTAATGTTGTCCCAGAGGTCTCTGAGACTGTCCTCAGTTCTTTTCATTCTTTTTTCTTTATTCTGCTCTGCAGTAGTTATTTCCACTATTTTATCTTCCAGGTCACTTATCCGTTCTTCTGCCTCAGGTATTCTGCTATTGATCCCATCTAGAGTATTTTTAATTTCATTTATTGTGTTGTTCATTGTTGTTTGTTTTATCTTTAGTTCTTCTAGGTCCTTGTTAAATGTTCCTTGCATTTTGTCTATTCTATTTCCAAGATTTTGAATCATGTTTAGTATCATTATTCTGAATTCTTTTTCAGGTAGACTGCCTATTTCCTCTTCATTTGTTAGGTCTGGTGGGTTTTTTTCTTGCTCCTTTATCTGCTGTGTGTTTTTCTGTCTTCTCATTTTGCTTATCTTACTGTGTTTGGGGTCTCCTTTTTGCACGCTGCAGGTTCATAGTTCCGGTTGTTTTTGGTGTCTGTCCCCAGTGGCTAAGGTTGGTTCAGTGGGTTGTGTAGGCTTCCTGTTGGAGGGGACTAGTGCCTGTGTTCTGGTGGTTGAGACTGGATCTTGTCTTTCTGGTGGGCAGGTCCATGTCTGGTGGTGTGTTTTGGGGTGTCTGTGGACTTATTATGATTTTAGGCAGCCTCTCTGCTAATGGGTGGGGTTGTGTTCCTGTGTTGCTAGTTGTTTGGCATAGGGTGTCCAGCACTGTAGCTTGCTGGTCGTTGAGTGAAGCTGGGTGCTGGCGTTGAGATGGAGATCTCTGGGAGATTTTCGCTGTTTGATATTATGTGGAACTTGGAGGTCTCTTGTGGACCAGTGTCCTGAAGTTGGCTCTCCCACCTCAGAGGCACAGCACTGACTCCTGGCTGCAGCACCAAGAGCCTTTCATCCACACTGCTCACAATAAAAGGGAGAAAATGTAGAAAGAAAGAATTAGAAGAAAGAAAGGAAGAAAGGAAGAAAGAAAGAAAGAAAGAGGAAGGAAGGAAGGAGGGAAGGAAGGAAAAATAGAAAGAAAAGATAAAGTAAAATAAAATAAAGTAAGATAAAATATAATAATGTTATTAAAATAAAAAAAATAATTATTAAGAGAAAAAAAACAGACGTATAGAACCCTCGGACAAATGGTGGAAGGAAAGCTATACAGACAAAATCTCGCACAGAAGCATACACATACACACTCACAAAAAGAGGAAAAGGGGATTGAATTATAAATCTTGCTCTCAAAGTCCACCTCCTCAATTTGGGATGATTCATTGTCTAAAGGAGGGAAGGGAGGAAAGAAAGAACAAAGATAAAGTAAAATAAAATAAAGTTATTAAAAAGTAATTATTAAGCAAAAAAATTAAAAAAAAAATGGACGGATAGAACCCTCAGAGAAATGGTGGAAGCAAAGCTATACAGACAAAATCTCACACAGAAGCATACAAATACACACTCACCAAAAGAGGAAAAGGGGAAAAAAATCATAAATCTTGCTCTCAAAGTCCACCTCCTTAATTTGGGATGATTCGTTGTCTATTCATGTATTCCACAGATGCAGGTACATCAAGTTGATTGTGGAGATTTAATCCGCCGCTTCTGAGGCTGCTGGGAGAGATTTCCCTTTCTCTTCTTTGTTCTCACAGCTCCCAGGGGCTCAGCTTTGGATTTGGCCCCGCCTCTGCGTGTAGGTCCCCGGAGGGTGTCTGTTCTTCACTCAGACAGGACGGGGTTAAAGGAGCCGCTGATTCGGGGGCTCTGGCTCACTCAGGCTGGGGGGAGGGAGGGGCACAGAGTGTGGGGCGAGCCTGCTGCGGCAGAGGCCAGTGTGACGTTGCACCAGCCTGAGGCGCGCCGTGCGTTCTCCCGGGGGAGTTGTCCCTGAATCCCGGGACCCTGGCAGTGGCGGGCTGCACAGGCTCCCCAGAAGAGGGGTGTGGATAGTGACCTGTGCTCGCACACAGGCTTCTTGGTGGCGGCAGCAGCAGCCTTAGCGTCTCATGCCCGTCTCTGGGGTCCGCGCTGTTAGCCGCGGCTCGCGACAGTCTCTGGACCTCCTTTAAGCAGCGTTCTTAATCCCCTCTCCTCACTCACCAGGAAACAAAGAGGGAAGAAAAAGTCGCTTGTCTCTTCGGCAGGTCCAGACTTTAGTATGGAATTTTAATAATGTTAATTCTTTCAATCCATTAGCATGGTATATCTTTCCATTTATTTTGTCATCTTCAATTTCTTTCATCAATGTCTTACAGTTTTCAGTATACAGGTCTTTTTGCTCCTTGGTTAAATTTGTTGCAATTGTAAATAGTTTTTTTGTTTTTTTGTTTGTTTACTTTCTCTTTCTGACAGTTTGCTATTAGTGTATGGAAATGCAACAGATTTTTGTATATTGATTTGATATCCTGCAACTTTACTGAATTCATTTGTTAGTTTTAACAGTTTTTTTAGCAGCTATCACCTTAGTAAGATGTGGGGATAGAGATGGAGGTGCTAGAGCTGAGGACTGGAATGAAGTGAGACTTCCTCTCTGCTTAATGGTTATCTCCACCCTATCAGGGACAGGGTCTGATCCCATGTTGCTGCAGTGGAAGTACTTAGGGTCATGCCCAGGCTGACTCAGTTCCCTTTAAGTATGTTCTTCCATCTCTCCCAGCACCAGAACCCTTTCCCCAGCATGGGGAGTTCTGAAGCGGGTTGGACCCACACATGGTCTCAGTTCCTTTTGGCCCCAGACCGAGTTCTAAGCTGCCTCAGATGTACTTCCTGTACAGGTGCCTGCAATTGTTTCCCTCACTTTGCTCAGATGCAACCTCAAGTGGAAGTCCATTTTGTCCCTCACAGCTGATCACTGCCCCCAGCCCGCACCACCCCTGCCCTGTTGTGGAGCTGTTTTGCCAAGCAAGTGGTTCCCTCATGGACTCTCAGCAGTGTATCAGCGTGTGAACTGCAGTAGAGCTGCTGCAGAATTCTGTGCTGGTTTTGATACTCTGCTTGAATAAGCACCAACAGTGGCCACCAGTGTCCCACCCAGGCTCCACCCCAGGACCACATCACCTCTGTGTACCACAGTCAAGTTTTCTTCCCAGCCATGGCAGCCCTAGATCCCATGCCACACTGTGGAGTAAGTGGAGCTGGATCATTCCTTTGGATCAGACTGGGGCAGGTGCCAAGGAATCACAGGAAACCCAGCAGCCACGAGAGAAGTCCTCTAACTGCCCTCTCTGCCCTGCCTTTGTGTCAGGCCAACACACGTGCACCCTTCACGAACAGAGTCCTTGCTTCCACAGCCCTATTAGTCCCTGCTGTCCTCCAGCCAGCTAAGGGAGCTCACCTGCCTGGTATATGACCCAGGACTGGGGCACCCAATCTATGGCTCTCACCACTTACTCCCCAGGGTGGGTCTCTGCCCATGTATTTTCCCTTTTCCTCTAAGTCCCTTCCCAGGGGCATTACCTGATTTCTTTGCAACCCTTCCTACCTGATTGCGTGTGGATCTTTCTCACAGTGTTGTTTGTACAGGAGTCTTCCTGCCAGTTTCCAGTTAGATTTTGGTGAGAATTGTTCCACGTGTCATTGTATTTTTAATGTGTTCATGGGGGGAGGTGAGTTCTAGTTTTTTAGCGGAGTCTTTAGGATTTTCTATATATAGTATATATCTGCAAATAGTCACAGTTTCACTTCTTCCTTTTCTAATTTGGATGCTTTTTTTTTTGCGGTACGCGGGCCTCTCACTGTTGTGGCCTCTCCCGTTGCGGAGCACAGGCTCCGGACGCTCAGGCCCAGCGGCCATGGCTCACAGGCCCAGCCGCTCCACAGCATGTGGGATCCTCCCGGACCGGGGCACGAACCCGCGTCCCCTGCATCGGCAGGCGGACCCTCAACCACTGCGCCACCAGGGAGGCCCTGGATGCATTTTATTTCTTTTTCTTGCCTAATTTCTCTGGCTAGGGATTCCAATACTATGTTGAAGAAAAGTGGTGAGAATATGCATTTTTGCTTTGTTCCTGGTCTTAGAGAAAAAGCTTTCAGCTTTTTACCATTTAGTATGATGTTAGCTATGGCCTTGTCAAATATGTTCTGCATTATGTTGAGGTATGTTCCCTCTATATGCACTTTGTTGAGAGTTTTTATCATAAACATATGTTGAATTTTATCAAATGAAATCATCTGTTGAGATCATCATATGATTTGTACTCTTTAATTTGTTAATGTGATATATCATGTTGATTGATTTGTGAGTATTGAACTGTCCTTGTATCCCTGGAATAAGTTCCACTTGATCATGGTTTATGATGTATTGGATTTGGTTTGCTAATATTTTGTTGAGGATTTTTGCATCTATGTTTATCACAGATATTGGTCTGTAATTTTCTTGTTACATTCCTTGTCTAATTTTAGTATCAGGATAATGCTGGCCTCCAGGGAAGTCCTCAGCCATTATTTCTTGAAATATGTTTTCTGCCCCTTTCTCTTTCTCTTTCAGGGACCCATATAATGCAAATGGTAGTATGCTTGATGTTGTGCCATAAGTTGCTTAAACTGTCTTCACTTTTTTCCAAACTTTTTACTTTTTGCTACTCTGACTGGTTGAGTTCCACTGCTCTGTGTCTGAGTTCACTGATCCTTTCTTCTTCATCTAGTCTGTTCTTAAATTTCTCTAGTATATTTTTCACTTCAGTTATTGTACTCTTCAGGTCTGTGACTACTGTTTCATACTTTCTTGTACTTTCCAACTCTTTGTTGAAATTCTGGCTATGTTTATCCATTTTTCTCCTAAGTCCAAATGAGCATGTTTATGACCATGACTTTGAACCCATTATTGGGTAAATCAGTTACCCCCATTTCATTAAGGTGTTTTTCTGAAGTATTTTCATATTCTTTCCTTTGGAACATATTCTTTTCTTTTTGCAACAGCTACCTCTCCAGTTTTGAAGTAATGATGTAGTGTGGGAGATTAACTTCATCATTCAACCCTGGCCTGGCTCTTGGTTGTCTCTCAAACCTTTGTGCTTGTCCAAACAGCCTATTTTATTTTTAATAGCTCACAGTAGTTGAGGTTGTGCCAAGACCTGTCAGTGTCCCAAAAGGGGGGATAGTCAGTCCACACCTAGATTTAGGCTAATCAGAAGCCAGACCCTCATGTAGCACCCTTTAAAGTATGCAAGTGTATGCAGTTCAGTGGGACTGCAAGCGTAAGCCCCACTAGCCACCAGAATCAGATAATCTGGAAGTGTCCCATGGGCAGCAGTCACAATATTCAGGGTTCGAGATGAGTGTATAGACTCCTGTCTGGGATATACCAGTGAGCAATAGTGAGGCAAAGGGAGAGCACAAAGATGGTTCCCAAGCATATCTTCCCTGAGAGCGCCTCCATACACCTCTAGATGTGTGCCAAACCTGAACTCTGCCCCTCAGGTTTAGGCTCCAGGACAAGCATATAGCCTCTTTAACAGAAAGACTAAGGTTGTGTTTCAGTCTGCTATCTGTGCCCTGAAGGTGGTAGCCTGCCAAGAACTGTCTCTTTGATTGTTACAGTCCTGTGGGACCCAGGAACACCAGGTGACCCCTGGCCACTGTAGCTAGGCAATCAAAGGGCATCCCCTCAGTGGAAGCCATAAAGACACCAGAAGTGTAAACCAGCTCTCCTCCAAAAGATAATGGCACTCTGGAGCACAACAGAGAGAGAGCACAAAGATAGCACCCACCCTCCTAGGTCTATGGAAAGGATTACAATCAGCCCTTAGATGTGTATTTAATTAGAGGCCTGCTGTTCAGGCAGCAGCTGTGATGATGTACTAATAGGCCTCTTTCACAGAAATTTCGAGCTCCTTGGCCTGTTGTCTCTTTTTGTACCCTGGGAGTGATAGCTGTATAAAACCTTTTTCTCCATTAGTTACAGTCCTGTGGTACCTGTGACTGTAAGCTCAGCTGACCACCAGAGCCAGGTGATATAGAGGTGTCCCCTGGTGGCACCTGCAAAAGTTGGGGGTGCTAGAGAAGGGTAATAATCTTCTTTCTGGGAGATGTCAGTGAGCTGGAGTGATGCAGAAGGAGAGCACAAAGATTGCATTTACTAGCCTCCATTCCTTGAGAGGCCGCCTAGATGTGTGCTAAACCAGAAGCCTGCCTCTCTCAGGCCAAAGCTCCTGGATGAGCCAATAGGCCTCTTTCTTAGAAAGACTATGTATGTGTTTTAGTCTGCTATGTATGGGCCTGGCAGTCTGTGGAGATCTCTCTCTTCAATTGTTACAGCCCAGTGAGACCCAGGAACACAAGCCCTCCGTGGCAGCCAAAGCCAGGAGATCATTGGGTGTCCCCTTGACGGCAACCACAGAAGCTGTGGCCCCAGATGCTTGTAAAAGTTCATCCAGGAGATACTAGCACTCTGAAGCATGGCAGAGGGAGAGTATGCAGATGGCACCTGCCTGCTGGGGTGAGACAGAGGGGGACTGGAAAGGTGGCACCCACTGGAAAGAAAACAAATGATGCCCATCAGCATCTGTCCCTAAGAGTATCCCAGCAGGCCCCTAAATTTGTGTTAAGTTAGATGCCTGTCCCTCAGGCAGATGCTTTAAGATTAGCAAATGAGCCTCTTTCACATAAAGTCTGGATGAGATCAGGTGCTTCTGTTTCTGGCCCAGGATGAGTCCTAGCGCATGAATCTTTAATAGACATTTCTCAGATCACTGCAGCCGTGTGGATCTTGTGGATGCAAGCCCTGCTGGTTTTCAAAGCTAGATATTTTGGGATCTCATCTCACAGGTGCAGGTCTTAAATGCTGGGGTGTCTGATGTGGCCTCAAGCTCCAGGTTTTGAGTCCCTTCCTGATTGTGGGTCACCCCACCAGTGGCAAGGTTTATGACAAGATTGTGTCTCAGCCTCTCTTACCCACTTTGATGTGGCTTTTTCTCTTTTGCTCAATGTGTAATTATCACTTAGCTAGTTTTTAGGGGTTTTTTTTCCAGAGGAATTTGTTCCATATGTAGCTGCAGATTCAGTGCGTCTGTGAGAGGAGGTGAGTTCAGGCTATTCCTACATTGCCATCTTGAACCAGAACCTCACTGTGCATCTTTATTTAAAATTTGGGTCAGTTTTTTCACATATCTACAACTCTTATTATCTCAAATGGGACTCCAACACAGACCTCATTAAGTGCTTAGAGTGGATTAAATTGTACTCATTGAGAGTCTGGCACAGAGCCTGGCTTATAGTAGCAGCTTAATAAATGACAAAAAATACTAACTCCCAGTTCTTATTCCTAGTCCAGCCCTACTTCCACTTCTCTGCTGGTCCCCCCATGTAGGATATTTCAGTGCCTAAATTCTAACTTGTGATGGACAGACTCCAGGGTGGCTTCCATCATCCCCACCTCCTAGCATTCACACTATTGTGTGATCCCTTCCTCCTGGGTATGAATGGGATGAGTGACTTGCTTTTAACCACTAGAATTTGGTAAAGGAGATGGAATGTGCATGATTAAATGCATGTGATTATGTTACATACAATTGTAACATTGATCTTGCAAGGAGACTCTCTGTCCCTTACTAACTTTGAGGAACAAAGAGGCCATTTTGGCTAGACTCACATGGCAAGAAACTGAGGCCCTGAGTTGATAGCCTGCAAGGTAATGAATGTTGTCAACAATGATGTGAACTTAGAAGTGGCACCTTACCCAGTTGAACCTTAGATGAGACCACAGACCTGGCTGACACCTTCATTGCAGCCTTGTGAGATCCTAAGCAGAGAACCCAGCTAAACCATGCCCAGACACTGGACATAGAGACTATGAGGTGATAAATGTGTATTGTTTCAAGCTGCCAGATTATGATAATATTGTTATGCTGTAGTAATTACTGATACAGATCTTTATTCTTACAAATAATTATTACGATATTTTGAGGGGAAAGGGTTATATCAGTACAAGGTTTTGGATTCTTTAAATTCTGGAGAAACAAGAGTTTACTGCTTTATTGATGATGCTGTTGAAAACATTTCTCAAAGGCAAAGCAGATAGTTTTTATCATTGTGTGGAATAATAGCTGATACTGAATATACAGGTCTCATAGTTCCCCATTCAAATTTAAAAGCTTTCAGGCATCATGTTAGGAAAGTTCATCAGTAGAGATACCACTTTTACCAGTTTTTTTTTTAATTGTAAAAAAGACATAATATAAAATCTACCATCTTAACCATTTTTAAGTGTATGGTTCTGTAGTGTTAAATATATTCACACTATTGTAAAACATAGCTTCAGAACATTTTTCATCTTGTAAAACTGAAACTCTGCCTATTAAACAACCCCTCTTTTCCCCTTCCTCTAGTCCTGAGTAGCCATTATTCTACTTTTTTCTATGAATTTGACTACTTTAGATACCTCATATAAGTAGAATCATACAGCATTTGTCTTTTTGTGACTGTCTTATTTCACCTAGCATAATGCCCTCAAAGTTTATCAATGTTGACAGGGTTTCCTTCCTTTTTAAGGCTAAATACAACTTTTAAAATGTTTTTTAAACATTATGAACTATTTCAAGAATCATTAAAATCATTTAAAAAAACAAATACTTTTTATAAGAAATTCCTATTATAAACTACCTGAAGCTCGCTTTGACTCAAGAATCTGTGAACTGACATAGTAGGATATTTAGAGTAAGCAGATGTTATAGACAAAACAGTGATTTACTTTTCCTATTTCTTGGTTGGTAGTTTTATAACATTTTTTCATCAACATGACAAATGTAAAATATCTGAAATACACATTATCATCTATACAGTTGATCCTTGAACAACACAGGGGTTAGGGGTACCTATCCTGTGTGTAACCCATGGTTCTGCATCCACAGATCAATCAATTCAATGTTATGGAGTACTGTAGTACATATCAGTAAAACATCTGCATATAAGTGAACCTGCACAGTTCAAACGTGTGTTGTTAAGAATAAAATGTATTTTATTAGAAATTAATTCATACTATTTTAACACTGCTAGGCCAATAATAGATACCTCTTTAAAATTACATAAAAATACAGTTAAATAAAACACAGAAAGAAGATAATATTTTATAGGAAGATAACATTTTTGTAATAAGCATATATAGTTATAAAATATTAGGCTTCATTCTTATTGTTAACTTATACAAAAATGTGAGAAAGAGTAATTGTTTTGGAGTACCACTTTTTATCATACTTTAAGAAACATATCAAATGTAAAGACAAAATGATCTGATAAAACAATAACTTATTTAAATTTCCCCATTATAAATTTTACTGCACTTATGGCTACAGTAATTTCATAGATCAAGCATAGAAGAGAAATCAAATGCAAACTCTTCTCTCTTTTCTACATTTCTCTCCTTTCAACTTATCTCATTCTCCCCTTACTATACTTCTTTCCTTTTGGAAGGGAGCCATATAGACATTTTTTCAAGACAAACTAAATCACTTTCCAGGATTAATACAGAAGTGAACAGATTCAATAAAAAATAGTGTTAACAGATGATCCTTAGATATATTAGAAAATAAAAGGAGCCAAATGTGAAATCCTATAACTTTATAAGATTATTTTATTTAGCTTTTGGATCAATTCATTATTTTTTGACTTTCTATTTTAGTGTCTATTCTAATAAAATACAGTTGTGCAGATTTAGTATAGACCATCACTAAGCTGAAGGAATAAAGTCAACCATTGCCTTATGTTTGTTATAGTAACTGTTTATAGATAAGAGAATGTGGAAAGTCTAATTCTCATAAAAATTTCTTAGCATTTTTTAAATGGTCTGCATAAAATTTTTAGAAATTATTTCAACCATGTCTTTAAACACTTGGTTTATGATTATACTGGCCAACTAAAGTACATTCTTTAAAAGTAAAATGTGTTATTTGGAAGGCAGCTGGCTACATGGCCATTTATGTGTTTTTATGTAAGAGGATAATGCAAGAGATTTTCTAAGGTGTCCTCTGCACTCCAAGCTTTACTCTTTGAAAAATGTCCAAGTACTTTCCTTTGGAAATCATGTAGCCTATACATATTTTATAAAAATCACAGAATGTGGGAACATGAATAACCTGAGAACATCAGAAACAATGATGTTCAATGTCATATGGTCTAAAATAGTTCATGATATAAGGCTTCTCCCAGATGTCCTATAGGTTGCTCAACAGTCTAATTGTCTTTGCTGTCTTCTTACAATGACAGCCATTTAAACAACTGTGTTTATTAACTGCCCGCTAGATGAATAACTCTATAGTAGGTATCTGGGGAGACTATTGCTATAAAGGGAGATTTCATATTATATTGTAAAGCCTTCAAGGTCTTTTTAATCTAATATCAGGCACTGATGGGAAGAATATAGTAAATACAACCCTACTTGGCATAGAGGCACTAGTACACGTTCTGTTTCCTTCATGTGTGTGTGTGCCTGTGTTCGTGTGTGTGTATCAATGCAATGGAAATAAGAGAAGTAACAGAAACTACGGAACTATGGATAACGAGATTGCTGGAGTGAATTTTGAACGTGATTTTGGGAGAAATATGGTTTCTAGTTGGGGAAAATGGCAAGCGTGTGGCTTGGATGACAGGCAGTTCGCTGAACGTGGCACTGCTGGTATAGGTTCTGATAGGATATGATTAGAAGTTTGAATCTGATGTTTGAAAAACCACTGTAGGCATAGATATTACTAAAGGTATACTTCAAGAGAGTGCTTTTTGTGGCTCTGATTAAAATAAATTGGATGAGGAAGAGGCTGTGGGAAAGGAGACTGGTAAAGTGGTGGGTACTAGAGGCAATTAAGACCTGGACTTGGGCTATGGCTACAAAATTAATTTGAAATTTTCAATTGACCCTCAGGGGGGTATGTGACTCCAACTTAACATCCAAATGTTGTATTTAAAAATCCTTTGGGAAAAGATTTCCAAACATTTTGCCTATTGCCATAGATACTTCAAGACTGAAAGAAAAAAAATAATTCAAAGGGAACACGAGATGGCAGTAGTTATATCATATTAAGAGAAAGACTGAGGAAAGAAAAACATTTGAAATTATTTTAAAAATAAAAAATATGTAGCATTTTATTCTTTACGTGCTGTACTCTTTTTCAGTTCAGAGATTACTCAGTCATTGGTTTCACGCTTCACAGCCCATCAGAGGTTCATTCTGACTAGAGTAAAAATCCTACTCCATTACATGTGATTATTTCCTAAAATAAAACTGTTGCTGTTTTCTGCAGATTACTGTTCCTCTGTGTTATCTGAGGCAGAAGAGTCCTGGATGGTACACATTAGTTTTAGATGTTCCAGCATTGCTTTTTCTTCCTCTTCTAGTCTTTCATCCTTCCTCATTTCCCACCTAAAAGAAAAATCACATCTTAGCATTTTTGTAACTTCCAAACTACAGTCAACACTCAGTTTTTCAGGGTTGAATATGAGCAGTCACTGATTTACTGAGTGTTTGTCCTTTATTCTTTTACTCAGTGCCTCTTGAGCAACATAGTTCCTTGGCACTGCTTCTGCAGAGTGGGCCAAGAGAGGGGGAACGGAAGTAGAGTCAAACCAGCTCTACTCCAGGGGGAAGTTTCTAAGTATTGTTTTAAGTGAGTTTTCTATATTTCTATATTTAAAAAATGTATGGCTTCCCAGAATATGCATGCATATGAATACATCTAGAATTAGCAATTAATAAGCAAATATTTTTCATAGTATTTTCCCCTCACTGATCAACATATCAGTGGCTTTAAGTTGCAGAGACATTTGCCAGGAAGACTTTAGCCACAAGAATAATACCAAGCTGAATTGGATACACCTTAAAGGCAGGTCCATCTATTCCTAGAAATAAGATCAGATTTCAAGTAATCAAGTTAAATCACCCAAGAAAAGCAGCAAATTGTCAGCAAGGTTCCATAGAGCATTTGCTAAAGAAAAAAAAAGAAAAGACTAAAGACTTTCTAATTCTGGATGATTGGGAGATACAGAACAAAATGTTAGGATATGGAACTATATTTGTATATAATCTTGCAAAGTAAATATCACAATAACCCAAGAATTGTTAATCCTTCCTTCCTCTCTTATATATGCCACTGCCCCAGGAATGGCCATGGCATACTTAATCCAGCACTACAACATGGAGTCGTCTGCATATATTTCCTTTTTCTTTTCCTCATTCCTGTTTTTACCAGCCCCTAAGCCATCAACCATGATATGCTGTCTCAAAAGGATTTTAAAACCAGTGTTGATAATCCTAAAAGACCCTCTGCTAGAAGGGCTTCAAGGGGATAGGATTTCTAACAGATAAGCAGCTGTTCACTGAATGTTTTCCAGAAGTTCCCCCATTTTATTATAGTCAGAATTCCTAGATAATAAACAGCCTGTCATACACGAGGAAAGGATAACAATTTGGGGAGAGATTGTTCTGATCTTGTTTGAGTAGTGAAAAGGAGGCAAGGGCATTGCATTTTCCATAGAAACCTGCTAATAGGATCCCTGTTTCCACACAGGTTTCCTTGTTGGAGTGTTGGGTTCAATGCCTGGCCAGCCCTAGGAGGTGAGATATATATATGGCAAAGTAACTGTTCTAGTGATCAGTTTGGGAGAATCTTTTATTTGGGGGCGTTTGTGGATAGCTGTGTGTCAGAGCCAACCAGGAGAGCCATGCTTGGGGAGTGGTTAAGCATAAAGTGTGTCCACGGTAGCATGAGTCCTTACTGTCAGAGAAGCAAGTCCTGGGGGACCCTTACTGCAGGAAAGAGCAACCAACACCAGGCAAGAGGAGGAGGGCCAGAATCTGGAATGTGAGAAGTTCTCTGAGGCATTCACTATGCCTTCTACTAGGAGAAAAACATCTAAAATCTGTGAACTCAAAAGTATCCTGATTAAGAGCACATGCTCTGGAATCACTCTGTCTTTGGGATGAATCCATACCCCTCACGTACTAGTTGAATCACTTCAGGCAAGTTTCTTAACCTCTTCTATGCCTCAGAGTTCTCATCTGTAAAATGTGGTCAAAATAGTTTGATAGGAACACGGCCATGCTCATTTGTGTATGTATTGCCTATGACTGATTTCACTCTACAGTGTCAGATTTTAGTAATTGTGAGTGACACTGACTGAGACCAACTGTCCTACTAAGCCTAAATTTTCTACTATTTGGACTTTTACAGAGAATGTTGCTGAATAATGTTCTAGAATGGTGGCTTTAACTGGGGTGACACCACCTCCCTATGGGGAAATGTGGAGAGCATTTTTGGTTGACACAGTGTAGGGAGTGCTTCTAGGACCCAGCGAACAGAGACGGTAAACATCTTTAATATAGAGCAAACCTAAACAATAAAGAGTTGTCTTCCTGAAATGTCAATAGCATCCTTGCTGAGCAATATGTGCTCTAGAATCTCCAAAATAACGTTGAAGCATCCCTATTTAATTTGTGATTTTAACTGAAATAGTGTTTAGTGTTTCACTGCTTAGAATACTATTTGCTGAAGAGTAGAGGTTTTGAAGTCAGGTGCTGGATTTGAATCCCTTATAAGCTGTGTGGCCTTGGGCAAGCCAGATGAAGTGTACTTCAGTTTCCTTATCAATAAAATGGGAATAATAACAGCGCCTGCTTCATAGAGTTGCTGTCAGAATGAAATGACTAAGTATACATAAAATATACAAAGTAGTGCACAGTTCATAGCAAACACTCAATAAGTGATAACTGTTAGTAGTAGTATCATGATCATTTGGCATATTGGTTAAAGTTGCAAATAACAGAAATCCTGGCTATGGTAGTTTACACAAACAAGTGTTTATTTTTCTCACATAATAAGAAATCCAGAGGTGGGTGACTACTGGCATGGGTTATGTAGCTTGACAGCAGCAGGGCTGGTGCCTCTGTGTTTTCTTGTCCTTTACCTCATGGTTCCAAGGTGACTGTTGTAGCTTCAGCATCATGTCCTTGTTTTCAGGCAGGAAAAAGGAGGAAGGGGCTAGAGCTGCACCTGACTCATTTTATCAGGGAAATAAAACCTTTCCCAGATTCCTCCCAGCAGACACTGTAGCCACACTGTCTAGGTTTGAATCCTGATTCTGCCTTTTACTGACTGTGTGATATTGGGCAAGTTTCTTAACCTCTCTGTGCCTTAGCTGTCTCATATGCAAAATAGGGGATGCTATTTTTAGCAACTTTTAAACATCTTTATTGGAGTATAATTGCTTTACAATGTTGTGTTAGTTTCTGTTGTATAACAAAGTGAATCAGCTATATGTATACATATATCCCCATATCCCCTCCCACCCTCTCATGGTATACATCTTAAGGCATTATTGTAAATAGTAGATGAGCTATGAATTCATAAAATGTTGCTATTATTTTATGAGACTCTACTTGTATCAAGTGGCTTCCCCACAGCTCCTACCTTGATCTTCCTTCTCCTACCCTGTGCCCTTCACATCGTTTTATCTGATAAATTCCCTGTTTTTATAAACATGTGGGTAAGATGAAGTTGCTACATATTACAGTGGTTTTACTCAGTGTTCAGTTATACATTTCTATGATCATGTTGTTGTTGCCTCTTGTTTTTCACAAGGGAGACATTTCTTGCCAGTTCACTCTGTTCAGCCTAGCATGGCCAGGGCTGTTTTTGTTCTCCTGTAATCCCTTTGTTGTATTTTTCAAGTACAGTCTATAATGATGGCATTCGATCATATTATTGGCATTTCTCCTGAAACACCAATAAAACACTTGGATATAAAAATGTAACTAGAAATAAGCCTCCTGATTTAATGTTATTAAACATTTATGTAGTACTTCATATTTACAAAGTGCTTTATATTATTTATTAGTTAATTTCACTGTTAAACAACATTAACCATCTGGCCAAATTAATGATTTCAAATTGTCCTACTAGTTGGTATCTGAGGAGTGAAAAGTGAAGTCATATTGGACTTTATTCTTCTCAAACAACCCTTTTTGTCCTTCTCCTCCATACAGCACAGTGCAGACTGGCTTCAAAGGGAGGTTCAAATCAGAGGGGAAAATTATGTCTCTGTTCTCTTCTTCCTGCTGTCCTATAAATGTGGGTTTTCTTCAGGATTCAGTCCTAGACTATTTTCTCTTCTCTCTTGGAAAGCCCCACATCTAACCCCACATATTCAGATGTTGTCTCCACATCTGTAATTCATGTCTCCCAAACAGTAATTCAGTATCTTTAAGATTCATTTTCGTCCCAAGCTCTCTAAATTCAACTTCTTGATGTTATTTTCACTCCCATTCCAATTATATTCATCATTCATATATTTTTTCATATATATATTTTTCGCTTATTCAAATTGACCATTAGCCCCCCACACTCAGTAACACAGGGTCTGAAGTTCACAAAGTAATTTACGCCTCTACTTCCAATCTTGTCTGCACTGTCAGTCTCCAGTTAAGGGACAACTTACTCTGCAGTCATTCTCACATTCCTCCCTCTGCAATCAGTCCACAGGTCGGGTGCTGTGATAGTGTGATTTGTAATAAGAAATAAATTTTAATCTTCTTGCCAATTTCTGGCACAGAGGTCCTAAAACCCTTGGAATTTACTGTGCGGAGAGCTATAAAGGTGTCTTTTGTTATGTTAATGGAAGCACCTAGGGTTGGAGGCTGGTTACCAGTGGAACCAACCACATGATTAGAGAGCTGGAATTTTTAGTCCCACCCTCCACCTCCGGGGAGAGGGGCTGGAGATTAAATTCCATCACCGATGACCAATGATTTAGTCAATTATGCCTGTGTAATGAAGCCTCCATAAAAATCTAAAAGGAGAGGGTTCAGAGAGATTCCAAGTTGGTAAACACATGGAGATTTGTGGAGAGTGGCATGCTGGGAGAGAGAGCATGGAAGCTCCACTTCCTTTCCCCATGCCTTGCCCTAGGTATCTCTTCCATCTGGCTGTTCCTGAGTTATATCCTTTTAAAATAAACCAGTAATCTAGTAAGTAAAAAATTTCTCTGAGTTCTGTAAGCTGCTCTATCAAATTAATGGAACCCAAGGAAGGGGTCAGTGGAACTTCCAATCTGTAGCCAGAAGCCTAGGTGACAACCTGGACTTGCAATTGGCATCTGAAGTTCGGAGGCAGAGGGTAATCCTGTAGGAAGAAGCCCTTAACCTATGGGATCTGATGTCATCTCCAGGTAGTCCCAGAACTGTGTTGAATTATGAGACACCCAGCTGGTGGCAGAGAATTACCTGGTGATATGGAAAAAAAAAACCTCCACACATTGGAAATGGGTGCAGAATCATAGGTGCTCATGATTTTATTGCCTGAACAGTGCAGTATTCCCCAGATATTCAGAGCTCAGGCCTCACACCACTACTACACCAAACCTTCAATGACTGCCCTGCCCAAAGAGTTTATTAAGTCTTAGTGTTCTACCTCGGCAGTAGTTCTGTTTAGCTGCCACTATCTCTCCTCAGGGAGAAGATGATTCTCCATGTTGCCTTTGGACTTATGTTTTCCCACATTTGCATGTCTACTTTTGCTATTCCATTCACTTGAAACGCCTTTCCATATATCCCAAACCTGCTCATTCTTCAGACTCAGTCCATATCTCACCTCTTTCATAAAGTCCTTCCCAACTACCTAACCCTGATGGGATTGTCCTCCTTTGAGTCCTATAGTACCTAATATCAGCACTATTTTGGTAAATTAACCATATATTGCTTTGTTACTTCTATTACTTTCTTGAGTGATTATATTGCTTTTTTTTTTCACATGTAGTATTTTTCTTTAATATTTATTTATTTATTTGGCTGTGCCGGGTCTTAGTTGCAGCTTGCAGGATCTTTAGTTGTGGCATGTGGGATCCTTAGTTGCAGCATGCAAACTCTTAGTTGCAGCATGTGGGACCTAGTTTCCTGACCAGGGATCGAACCTGGGCCCCCTGCATTGGGAGCATGGAGTCTTAGCCACTGGACCACCAGGGAAGTCCCCATGTGTAGTATGGTTTCATCTATATTTTCAGTTCCTTGAGGAAGAATTTTAATTATAACTTTTACTACAATTTTTTTTCAAAGAAGATATTTCAAATAGCAAACAACATAGTGCTTTGTACACTATACTCTGTACACTTTAAGCACTCACAAAATATCTGTTGATTGCTATGTGTTAGAAGCTTAGATGTTCCTATGTTATTCTTAGCTGGATTGAAGAAATAATAATCTTTAACCTCTAGTGTCACAACAGGTAGTAGTTGGTATCTAGAATAGGTATTGTTAAATTGTTATTTGTATGAATCATAAATATGAGGACTCTAAGAGCCTTAAAATTAGTCTCCTCATCCTTTGTTTCTACATCATTAGTTGATTCTTAAGGTCTTAAACTCAGTGATCATACCAAAAGACAACAACTTCTTGCAAGTTCATTCATTTACTAATCATCTCCATACCAGTTCTTAGGATATGCTGCTGTAGATATAGAAGAAATAGAAGACTGGCCCAATTAGCAAAACTCTGGGAAACTCTGTCTCAATGAATGGTAATGGTAGGAAATTAACTGTAGTGCACCTCTACATAAAAAACTGAAATTAGAGGACCTTCTAAGTTACTATGTTGAGCTTTTAGTACATGTATAGCTTATGTTATGAGAGATCTGCTTTGGTTTGTAGTTTATTTGGTATTTATCACAATGAGCCACATTTTAGAACAGTTTTACTGTGTATAATTAATTTGCCCATTCATCCAGCAAACATTTACTGAGTACCTGCTAACCTCAAAACACTGGGCTAGGTAATGTAGAGGTGAGTTGAGCTGGTTATGGTCTTCTCTTCAGGGAGCTTATTCAGACCAAAAGAGGTCGTCATATGGGCTTGACTGAGTAATTATTCTAAATCCATATTCAAAATCCCATAAGGATTTTGTAGAATATTTCAGTTTAGGTATGAAATGTCAGTGAAAATATAAGGCACTGGTGCCATTTCCTTAGGCTTTATCTTAGCAATTGTTTGTGGGAAAGGCATAATTCAGGCATTTCTTCCTTCACTCATGAAGCAATCTGTGGTAGTCTTGGGGAATAATTCATGTCCTTCCTCATTCACTGGAAAGGTAGCAACATTAATGACGGAATGCCTCCTCACTTTTTAAAGGTCATTATCAAATCCTATGGTAAAATTGGAAACTATAGAATTTGATGTCCTTCTTTAAAGACGTTTCTGTAGAAAGGTGATTCTGAACAGCACTTAATCCCAAAGGACAAACTTTAGGGAGGGGACAGATAAAATGCTATCCTAAATTTGACAAAAAATTCATGAATATTGTGATTCATGAATAACTATGGGAAATCTATTATAAACCAGAAAATCAGCTTTGAATGTAATCACCATGAATATAAATGGCACCATTTTTTAGTAGCTCTTTTTATCCACATAAACCACAGAATTAGAGTCTCTTAACTTTGGAGACAGGTCTTTATAATACTATACTTGATAGATGAGACCTACCTACTTTTTTTTTTAATTATTTATTTATTTTTGGTTGTGTTGGGTCTTTGTTGCTGTGCGCAGACTTCCTGTAGTTGCCTCGAGCGGGGTCTATTCTTCATTGCGGCATGTGGTCTTCTCACTGTGGTGGCTTCTCTTGTTGCGGAGCATGGGCCCTAGGCATGCGGGCTTCAGTAGTTGTGGCACGTGGGCTCAGTAGTTGTGGCACGCAGCCTCACTAGTTGTGTCTCGGGGGCTTTAGAGTGCAGGCTCAGTAGTTGTGGCACACGGGCTTAGTTGCTCTGCGGCATGTGGAATCTTCCCGGACCAGGGATTGAACCGATATCTCCTCATTGGCAGGCGGATTATTAACCACTGCACAACCAGGGAAGTCCTGAGACCTCCCTACTTTCTGATATGTTCTCCAGACGAGGCAAATCCACAACCACATTTACCTAATGTTTTAGAACCGAAGTTTTAAGAAATGTATATAGTTTCAGTTCATCTTCCTTATCATACATTTGGTGAAAATGGAGAAATTGTTATTCTTTTCATGTAACATAGACAATTGATTTATTGCTTAGTTTTATCTTCTCCAAAAAGAATAGTTTAGAATTTCCTTCTATGTAGTAATTTTTTTTTTTTTTTTTTTGCGGTACCCGGTTCTCTCACTGTTGTGGCCTCTCCCGTTGTGGAGCACAGGCTCCAGACGCGCAGGCTCAGTGGCCATGGCTCACAGGCCTAGCCGCTCCGCGGCATGTGGGATCTTCCCAGACCGGAGCACGAACCCGTGTCCCCTGCATCAGCAGGCGGACTCTCAAGCACTGCGCCACCAGGGAAGCCCCTAGATAGTAATTTTTAATACTTTAAAAGTTTTGTTTTTCTCTGAACTTTGTATTGAATCTCTAAAATAGTTAAATAATAGGAATCATACATGGGAGCTACGAGGCCTTATACCATTTTCAGTAGGAGCCTTAGGGAATGAGAGGATGGTAAAAAATCTCACTTTGATAAGGGATCAGAGAGAGCTTTGCAAACTTATTTCTAAATTAAGTTAGTTATTCCCTCAAGCTAATTAAGGTATACTACTTTGGGGAGAATTCAGTAGGAAAAATGAAAGCATTAAGGTAACTCATTCAAACAAAAAGGTCAAAAACGCTTAAGAATATCATTTATTTGTACTGTTTTATTTTCAAACTTAGAATAGAGATTTTATTTTGAATATTATAGAGGTTTTTGTGAACTGTAAAGGATGTTCAGTATTTATAGAATACAATAAATGGAAATCACATCCTGGCCTTTGGAAGTTACAAAACATAAGCATTTCTTAAAATAAAGTGAGTTATTCCAACTCCTGTCAAATTACTTTGCCTCAATTTAACACTTCAATATCCAGAAAATAAGGTTTGTCTGTTTATTTTATGAAAATACATCACAGTTTGTTAATATACCACTTAGAACCCCTGAAACCCAATGCTATCTATATTTAATGTATAGAAATATATAGAAATAAATAGAATAAATGAATAGTGAAATATATATTAAATATATATATATAAATACACACATCTGAAATCCATACTCAATATAATTAAATATCAAAACTTGCCATCATGAATTAGCAGGTTGGTTGCTTGCTTTAGCCAAGAATTTGTTATATGTTTATGATAACTAGCTATATATGCAGTTTATCTAGCTATTTCTGCAAGAATTCAAATGGATGTTCTTTTATAAGGTAGTTGATTTCTTTTGCTACTACTAATACAGTAAAATGAATCGTTCCAAGCTAGGAACAAGCAGCAAAACCCTTAATTTGAACTTATAGTCTACAGAGACTATCTGCAACACAACTTAACTTTCCAGCAATTTGTTTTAATTAATATGATTTTTTCTATGTATTTAAGTGGGAGAATTATATACCAACCAATGGGACAAGTAAGAATTCTAACCGTAACATTTTAAATACTTATGGCTTAGGGAAAACATAAATGGAAGCATAGCCATCAGTACTAATGGAAGCTGAACTTTTCCGTTACCAGTAAATTACCCATATTTCCATAGAGACTTTTTTCTCCAGTGGATTTTTAAAAATTCTAAGAGTTTATATAGAAGTCCAAGGTCATGCTATTTGGCTAGCACTCACTGCTGATACAGAAGAAATGCCCTTTGCTAGGAGAAGTGTCAAGACTGCTGTATATCGTGAGAACCATATTGCTCTTTTTTCCTCAACAATGTATTTTTCTCAGAGTAATGTACAATTTAATGAATAAAAAAGTCTTTTTCTTTTCTAGCTAAATTTGATGTACTTGGAAGTTTTCATGGACTGTGTTCTATAGACACTTGGTGTCTATCCCATTTACTAAACTGCTATGTTAAAAGTTACATAAGCTATGCCAAGAAATGATATTCTTGCTCCAAAAATGATTGTTTAAAAAGTCTTATTTTCATCAAGAAGAAAAGGATTACATATTTGCAACTCTAAAACTTCTAAAAATTGAATGCATTTATACTAGCCATGTAAAGCTGATGACAACCCAGGCATCACAGGTTGATTTGGCAAGCAGACTGGCACAAGGCTAACTAACCACTGCATAACCACTTCTGGGGATAACAATCTGATTGAAAGCACTATTTATAAACGTGAGATCTATCAGCTGAAATGCCTGTTTGCAACCTCTCATTCAAATTAATAGCATCATCATGTTTAGAAAAGGATTTGAAATATAGACCTGGCTCATATTTTATTTAAAATTGGCTAAAAATTTAGAAAGTTTAAAACTGTTCTAGAACCTAGGAGAAAATGAGAGCTCTCCATGGTTAATGGTGCCATTATTCTTCATTGAGTCACTGCCTATGTATTCGTATTCACATAGTATCCAACGTTCTTTCATTACTGAATGAATGAAATTATTTACTGAATGCCTACTATGTACTGGCACTGGGGGGGTTTGGAGCATATAATTATGACAGCTAACGCTTACTTAGCATTTCAATGTGCCAGGCACTGTTCTAAGGACTTTGCATATAGTAATTCATTTAGCCCTCATAGCAACTTTAATTAATTTAAATTTTTTTTATTTTATATTGGAGTATAGTTGATTAACAATGTTGTGTTAGTTTCAGGTATACAGCAAAGTGATTCAGTTATACATATACATGTATCTATTCTTTTTCAAATTATTTTCCCATTTAGGTTATTACAGAATATTGAGCAGAATTCCCTACGCTATACAGTAGGTCCTTGTTGGTTACCTGTATTAAATATAGCAGTGTATACATGTCAACCCCAAACTCCCAATCTATCCCTCCCCCCCACCCTTCCCCCCCTGGTAACCATAAGTTCATTCTCTGAGTCTGTGAGTCTATTTCTGTTTTGTAAATTTGTGTCATTTTTTGTTTTAGATTCCACATATAAGTGATACCATATGATATTTGTCTTTCTCTGTCTGACTTACTTCACTTAGTATGATAATCTCTAGGTCCATCCATGTTGCTGCAAATGGTATTATTTCATTATTTTTATGGCTGAATAATATTCCTTTGTATATATATATACCACATCTTCTTTATCCATTCCTCTGTCAGTGGACATTTAGGTTGCTTCTGTGTCTTGGCTATTGTAAACAGTGCTGCAGCGAGCATTGGGGTGCATGTATCTTTTCGAATTATGGTTTTCTCCAGATATATGCCCAGAAGTGGGATTGCTGGATGATGTGGTAGTTCTATTTTTAGTTTTTTAAGGAACCTTCATACTATTCTCCATAGTGTCTGTACCAATTTACATTCTGACCAACAGTGTAGGAGGGTTCCCTTTTCTCCACATCCACTAAAGCATATATTGTTTGTAGACTTTTTGATGATGGCCATTCTGACCAGTGTGACATGGTACCTCATTGTAGTTTTGATTTGCATTTCTCTAATAATTATCGATGTTGAGCATCTTTTCATGTGCCTCTTGACCATCTGTATCTCTTCTTTGAAGAAATGTCTATTTAGATCTGCCCATTTGTTGATTGTGTTGTTTGTTTTTTGTTTTTTTGATATTGAGCTGCATGAGCTGTTTGTATAGTTTGGAGATTAATTCCTTGTTAGTCACTTCATTTGCAAATATTTTCTTCATTCTGTGGGTTCTCTTTTTGTTTATGGTTTCCTTTGCTGTGTAAAAGCTTTTAAGATTAATTAGGTCCCATTTGTTTATTTTTGTTTTATTTTCATTACTCTAGGAGGTGGATCCAAAAAGATACAGCTGCAATTTATGTCAAAGAGTGTTCTGCCTATGTTTTCCTCTAAGAGTTTTATAGTATCCAGTTTTACATTTAGGTCTTTAATCCATTTTGATTTTATTTTTTGTGTATGGTGTTAGAGAATGTTCTAATTTCATTCTTTTACATGTAGCTGTCCAGTTTTCCCAGCACCACTTATTGAAGAGACTGTCTTTTCTCCATTGTATATTCTTGCCTCTTTGTTGTAGATTAATTGACCATAGGTTTGTGGGTTTATTTCTGGGCCTTCTGTCCTGTTCCATTGATCTATATGTCTGTTTTTGTTCCAGTACCATACTATTTTGATGACTATAGCTTTGTACTATACTCTGAAGTCAGGGAGCCTGATTCCTCCAGCTCTGTTTTTCTTTCTCAAGATTGCTTTGGCTATTCGGGGTCTTTTGTGTCTCCATACAAATTTTAAGATTTTTCGTTCTAGTTCTGTGCAAAATACCATTGGTAATTTGGTAGGGGTGGCACTGAATATGTAGATTGCCTTGGGTAGTATAGTCATTTTGACAATATTGCTTCTTCCAATTCAGGAACATGGTATATCTTTCCATCTGTATCATCTTCGGTTCCTTTCATCAGTGTTTTACAGGTTTCCAAGTACAGGTCTTTTGCCTCCTTAGGTAGGTTTATTCCTAGGTATTTTATTCTTTTTAATGCGATGGTAAATGGGATTGTTTCTTTAATTTCTCTTTCTGGTCTTTTGTTTTTAGTGTATAGAAATGCAACAGATTTCTGTGTATTAATTTTGTATTCTTCACCTTTACCGAATTCATTGATGAGCTCTAGTAGTTTTCTGGTAGCATCTTTAGGATTTTCTATGTATAGAATCATCTCATCTGCAAATCGTGACAGTTTTACTTCTTGTCTTCCAATTTGGGTTCCTTTTATTTCTTTTTATTCTCTGATTGTCATGGCTCAGACTTCCAAAACTATATTGAATAAAAGTGGTGAGAGTGCATACCCTTGTGTTATTCCTGATCTCAGAGGAAATGCTTTCAGCTTTTCACCTTTGAGTATGATGTTAGTGGTAGGTTTGTCATATATGGCCTTTATTATGTTGAGGTATGTTCCCTCTATTCCCACTTTCTGGAGAGCTTTTTAATCATAAAGGGTGTCGAATTTTGTCAAAAGCTTTTTCTACATCTATTGAGATGATCTTATGGTTTTTATTCTTCAATTTCTTGATGTGGTATATCACACTGATTGATTTGCAGATGTTGAAAAATCCTTGATTCTCTAGGATAAATCCCACTTGATCATGGTGTATGAACCTTTTAATGTACTATAGAATTCAGTTTGCTAGTATTTTGTTGAGGATTTTTGCATCTGTGTTCATCAGTGATATTGGCCTATAATTTTCTTTTTTTGTGATATCTTTGTCTGGTTTTGGTGTCAGGGTGATGGTGTCCCTCACAGAATGAGCTTGGGAGTGTTCCTTCCTCTGCTGATTTTTGGAATAGTTTCAGAAGGATAGGTGTTAAGTCTTCTCTAAATGTTTGCTAGAATTTGCCCGTGAAGCCATCTGGTCCTGGACTTTTGTCTGTTGGGGATTTTTTAATCACAGTTTCAATTTCAGTACTTGTGATTGGTTTGTTCATATTTGTGTGTGGATGATTTCCTACCTTTACTGCATGTTTGCCTTTACTAGTGGGCTCTTCCATTTGTAATTTTCTTGTTTCGCGTGGTGGCCTTTTCTTTTTCACCTAGAGAATTTCCTTTATCATTTGTTGCAAAGCTGGTGTGGTGGTGCTGAATTCTCTTAGCTTTTGCTTGTCTGTAAAGCTTTTGATTTCTCCATCAAATCTGAAAGAGAGCCTTGCTGGATAGAGTGTTCTTGGTTATAGGTTCTTCCCTTTCCTCACTGTAAATATATCATGTCACTCCCTTCTGGTTTGCAGGGTTTCTGCTGAGAAATCAGCTGATAACCTTATGGGAATTCCCTTGTATGTTATTTGTTGCTTTTAATATTTTTTCTTGTTGTTAATTTTTGTCAGCTTGATTACTATGCATCTCAGCATGTTCCTCCTTGTCCGTCCTGCCTGCGGCTGTCTGAGCTTCTTGGACTTGGGTGACTGTTTCCATTCCCATGTTAGGGAAGTTTTCAGCTATTATCCTTCAGATATTTTCTCAGGTCATTTCTCTCTCTCTTCTCCTTCTGCAGTACCTATAATGAGAATGTTGATGCATTTAATGTTGTCCCAGGTCTCTGAGACTGTTCTTGTTTCTTTTCATTCTTTTTCTTTATTTTGTTTCATGGCAGTGATTTCTACCATTCTTTCAGCTCACTTATTCTTTCTTCTGCCTCAGTTATTCTGCTATTGATTCCTACTAGTGTATTTTTCATTTTAGTTATTGTACTGTTCATCTCTGTTTGTTTTTTCTTTAGTTCTCCTAGGTCTTTGTTAAACATTTCTTGTATCTTTTCGATCTGTACCTCCATTCTTTTTCTGAGATCATGTATCATTTTTACTATCATTATTCTGAATTCTTTTTTGGGTAGATTGCCTATCTCCACTTCACCTAGTTGTTCTTCTGAGGTTTTACCTTATTCCTTCATCTGGGACATATTCCTCTGCCATCCCATTTTGTCTAACTTTCTTTGATTTTGGTTTCCATTATGCAGGCTGCAGGGTTGTAGTTCTTCTTGCTTCTGCTGTCTGACTCCACAGTGGATGAGGCTGTCTAAGAGGCTTGTGCAGGCTTCCTGGTGGGAAGGACTGGTTCTTGCCCACTGGTGGGTGGAGCTGGGTCTTGTCCCCCTGATGGGCAGGGCTGTGTCAAGGGGTGTGTTTATTGGGCAGCTGTGTGCTCAGGAAGACTTTAAGCAACCTGTCTGCTGATGGGTGGGGCTGTGTTCCTGCCCTGTTGGTTGTTTGGCCTGAGTCATCCCAGCACTGGAGCCTACAGGCTGTGGGGTGGGGCCAGGTCTTGGTGGGAAAATGGCCTCCAGGAGTGCCCATGCTAATGAGTACTCCTCAGAACTACTGCCGCTAGTGTTTTTGTCTCCACAGTGAGCCACAGCCACACCACACCTCTGCAAGAGACCCTCCAATACTAGCAGGTAGGTCTGGCCCAGTGTCTTATGAAGTCACTGCTTTTTTTTCCTGGGTCCTGGTGTGCACAAGACCTTGTGTGTGCCCTCCAAGAGTGGAGTTTCTGTTTCCTCCAGTCCCGTGGAATTCCTGTGATCACACCCTGCTGGCCTTCAAAGCCAGATTCTCTTGGGGCTCCTCCTCCAATTGCCAGACCCCCAGGCTGGGGATCCTGACGTGGGACTCAGGACTTTCACGCCTGTGGCAGAACTTCTGTGTTATAATTATTTTCCAGTTTGTGGGTCACCCACCCAGTGAGTATGGGATTTGATTTTATTGTGATTGCACCCCTCCTACTGTCTCGTTGTGGCTTCTTCTTTGTCTTTGGATGTAGAGTATCTTTTTTGGTAGGTTCCACCATTTTTTTTGTTGATGGTTGTTCAGCAGTTAGTTGTAATTTCGGTGTTTTTGTAAGAAGAGGTGAGTTCACGTCCTACTACTCCACCATCTTGTCTTTGTCTAGCAACTTTAATTATTGCCACACACGAGGAGTTACCCAGGGTCACACAACTGGTTCGTGGTGGAGCCAGGATTCTAACCCAAGCAGCTGGCTCTAGAGTTAATGCTCTTACCCACTATAGTACATCTACTGCAACCTATGTCTCTGTGTCTCCTATAATAAGTGAAATGTGAGCTGCTCACAGTTTAAGACCAGTTAATATCCACTGTGTATTTGTTAACAAATTAATTAATAGGAAAAAACAACAACAACAGTCTCTTTGCACCCCATGATGGCAGGCCAGAACTGGAAGACCTGATTTATTTCAGACCCACTTGAGTTGAGATGCCTCAGCTTTTACAGTAGTGGCAGATTAGGAGCCTCTCAAGACAACTCCCATTGCTTCAGCTCTTTGGGGATGATGGGACCACTTCCTCACTTCCCATCCTTACTCCTGGGGAAATAATTAGAAGTACTGCTTCCTCTAACTTCATGCTGATATCAAGGAGGTTGAGAGGCATGATAAACAAGATCTTGGGGCTTCCCTGGTGGCGCAGTGGTTGAGAGTCCGCCTGCCGATGCAGGGGACACACGTTCGTGCCCCAGTCCGGGAAAATCCCACATGCTGCGGAGTGGCTGGGCCCGTGAGCCATGGCCACTGAGCTTGCGTGTCCGCAGCCTGTGCTCCGCAACGGGACAGGCCACAACAGTGAGAGGCCCACGTACCGCAAAAAAAAAAAAAAAAAAAAAATCTTTACCCTCAAAGAACTTATATTTGAATGGATATCAAAGCTATTTCAAGAAATGTTTTCATCTTATGGCCCTGTCAGTAAGCTGTGGTGCCCTCTTCAATAGCTACACAAAATGTGGAGTATATTATGTGTCCAGACTTGGTCACTCGTTCCAAGATTCTTGCTGTTTCAGCTTAGGATATTTAACATGAAATCACCACTGCAATGTGGTGCCTCCATAGATGAATTTTAAGTTTTAATAATTTTTCATTTTCACTTTTGAGAGTAGCTTTGTATACATTTTAAAAATTAAAAAATCAAAGCAAAACACGGCCAACACTTTGATGTGAGTCCAAGCTTTGGTAAAATGCATAAAAGTAACACCAAGTCCAAGAGAAATTGAAACTCTAAGCACATTTTGCTTGCATTCATTCCTTGTTTCTAATTTAATAAATATTTCCCAGAATGGAGTTTGTAAATCAAAGTAAATATATATATATATATATATATAAAATGCTTACTTATTCCCTTTTGGGTTCTATGTCAATTGTGTACATTTCATAAATATAAACATAAGACATATTTGCTAAGGAATTACATTTGTTGATGTGGCAACCTCATGGCTTAAAGTATAAAAAATTCATACCTTGTCAATTATGAATTGCATTTCCCCCATTTGTATAGAATATGGAATTTCTTTGAGTACTGGCTAAAAATGTACATGATACTATTTCAGATGTAAGTATTGCTTAAAAAAAAAAAAATCAACATCACCCTGCCTTAAGAGATGAAACATCTGAAAACTATAATCCTTTTAAATAAATTTTAAAAAAATCTATTCTTTGCTCATTTATTCAGCTTTCTTCTCACTATAGCCAATTACCAACCTTATCAGTCCATTTCCTTTTATTTATATTTTAGTCAAATGAGTGTCATAACAGGAAGGAAGTATGAATACCCTTTAATACTTACAGATTTTTTTTCAAATTTAAACATCTTTCTTGCTAAGCAGAATTAATGCACTGACTCACTCCCACAGCTATCACCCTGGATGCCCTTTTTCTATTTCATTGCCATTTTGTGTATGAACACATCACTGGTGTGGTATTTATCTTGATAGGTAGTGAAAAAACAGTCTTGCCTCAAAAAGCCATGCCATGTTTCCAGCCCTTGTTTATAAGGCATCTTCCAGCAGCAATCTCACTGCAGAGTTGCATGTACTAAATGGTGGCCCAACTCAGATCACTGGTATTCTCCCTGAGTAAAATCCTATGTATGCTGTCAATTTAATTGGTGCCACAGATAACTGTGACCCTTTTTCCCCTTCAACTGCTTATAGTCATTTTAAGATCTGTCATCACAGCTTAAGGTATGATTATGTCTAATAATGCTTTATTTTGCAGTGGGTATATCACAGTTATTGCCATATACAGAAAATTCTGACTGACATTTCCAGAGCTTTTTGGTGACAAAGTAAAGCAGTATATTACCTCTTTCTATGACTGCCAGGTGAATAACCCAACACAACTACCTAATATCTTGAGAGAAGGCTTTACTATTTTGGAGAGCCTTTTCCCCCATTTCACATCCCCACAGCACTGCCCTGTATTCCTCTCCTCTGAGTTTATCTCCCTAATTTAAATTCTAACTTCAAATATATCAGTTGACTAATATTAAACTTAACTTCCAAAAGGAGTCCATTTAAATACCTTCCTTCTGTACTTAATGATACAGATTTAAGGTCGAATATTTGTCATTTTTTAATGGAAATAGCTAGGAAGCATTAAAAAATAAAGTGAACAATTGGCATTGAAATATTTGGTAAACAAAATCATTTCAGTTATTTCTGTCCTACCACCTAACCTATTTGCCATAACCTATGAATTTGGCCAAAATGCAGGAAGTCTAATTCAAGCTGACATTCAAAGGTTATTCTCATTAATGTCTAAATTTTCGTGTTGAGTTCCTGCTACTGTATTACAATTCTGATTTCCATATCAAATTTATTAAGTTTTCTTTACTGTTAAAATCCATCATTGGCCCAGCAATATACAGTAGAACCAATAATGTCTATTGATGTTTAATATGCCTAACTTTGTTGTAAATTCAGTTTTTAAAAACAAGGTCTTTGCCAGCCCTTTTATTTATAGGCAATAGAGTATACTCAAGAGGATCTTACCTAACAATTTAGAATTATCATTACAAAATGTAAAAAGCCTGTTGTGGGCCAATTCGTCTTTAACATTAGCCAGAAGATGAACTTTGCCCAAAGAATTCTTTGGAAATATAGTATATTAATGACCCAATGGAATAAACACTTGACCATCAAAAAGCACTGAGTTTGAAAAACTGCTTTATCTTAACCCTGCTTTATACAACATAAACAGATTCATTACTGCTGAAATATGCTGCATCTCTAATTTCATTTTCACAAAACTTCAACACACCACTGCAGAATCCCGATTAGTTCTCTCAGTAAATAACTATGGCATTACCATTATTATTGTTCACTGGAAGTCCCTATTTAGAAGAAGAACAACAGGGAAATTACTACACAGTATTCCCCACCCCCAGGAAACACATAAAAACACAAGTACACACACACCCATAGATAATAAAACACTGGAAAATGATAAGAATATTCAAGAAAATGCTTTATCTTTAGCTGTGATTCAGCTATTCAGCTAACTTTATCTAATGGTATATTATTCCATTAGTTTTAAAACCCAGGAAAATATTAGCAATTGAATATTATGAGGAAAAATGTCAACCTAATTATGAGATGAAATTAAGCTATCAAGCAATGGAATACTGTGAATCATTAACCTTAAATTCTGTATTACATGGAAGCAGAAAGCAGATTTCAGATAAAAGGCTCAGACTGCATACTGTGAAATATTTTACTTTTACCTGCTCCTAGATTCTGTGGGTTTCTTTTCTGTTTCTTTTTCTTTCCTTAATAACTCAAATTTTCAATTACTAGAATTTCATTCCCATTCAGTTGCTATTAAGCTAGCATTGCCTGTGGGATCTAGAAATTGAATTGATGAAGTATAACCAACCTTTTTATAGAGAAGGGCCATTCCTCTCAACTCTCCTAAGCTTTGAAATTCTTGGTGTTGTGTTGTGGAATCCATTAATGTTACAGAGGGAAAGTGACAAAAGATAGTAATGCAAGACTCTAGGTACCTATGCTTCAAGCCATGAGTTATGATGGATGGGTATTACAATTTGCTAGGTGATGGTAATTAACTAGTCTAGACTCCTTTCAAAAACTACTAAGCTACTTAGTGAATGTTTCTTAGAAGCTATACAAACTTCATAGATCAGATAACTGAACAAAATACTGGCATATAGAAAAATATTTTTGGAGTGCCTACTATGAGTCAGGCAATATATTAGGCACAGGGGATAACACCGTGAATACAATAATTATTGCTCCTTCTCTTATGGAACTTATATCTGTGGCAAAGAAATTTTGGGCAAGTAATCGAATTGAATGAATTAATGAATGGCAGTAACTGCAAAAGTCAATGGTCATGTCCTTTATATTTCAATAATTTTTATAGTTTTCTATATATGGATCCTGCATATTTTGGTTAGGGTTATTCCTAGAAATTTTATGGTGTGTATGTTGCTATTATTCAGAGATTTTTTTTTTTTTTACTATATCTTCAGTTTCTTACTGGGATATTGATATTTTTCAATATTTTTCTTATATTTCATAGCCTTACTGATTTCTAAGAGGATTTTATGTGGTATTTTGGAGTCTTCTAAGAAATATTCTCTGCAGTTAATAACCATTTTCCCCTTTTCCTCTCCAGCAGTTAGTCCATTACTTCTGATTTATGTCTTATTCCACTAGCCAGAAATTCTGGAAGAATGTTAAATAGATTGGGAATTCTGTTCCCTCTTGATTTTAATAAGAGTTCTGGCTTTATAATTTATATTATATGATGTGATCTGTCTTCTTAGATATCCTTTCTTTATGGGATAAAGAAAGGGATAACCCTGCTATCCCACTCCTAGGTGTCTTCCTAAGACAAAAAGAAATTTACATTCACATAAAACCCTATAAACAAATGTTTATGGCAGCTTTATTCACAATAGCCCCAAATTGTAAACAACCCAGATGCCCTTAAACTATTTCATACAATAAAATATAACTCAGCCATAAGAAGGAACAAACTGTTGGTTCACACAACAACTTGGGTGAATTTTCAATGCATTTTCCTAAGTGAAAGAAGACAGAATCAAGTGGCTATATGCTGTGTGATTCTATTTTACATGACAGACACTCCTAAAAAAGCAAAAGTACAGAGAAAAAAACAGATCAGTGCTTTCCAGGGGTTAGGAATGGGAGGAGAGATTATCAATAAAGGGGTAACTCTTGTTTAGGGGGTTGATGAAATTGTACTGCAGGGAACTCTAGTGGTCGACACATGACTCTCTGCATTTGTCAAAACACATAGAACTGTACACCACAAAGAATGAATTTTATTATACGATAATAAAATCAACTAGGATGTGGGGAGAATATGAAATACAGACTGTGACATGGGAATCACACAACATTACAAATGAATTGCATAACTACACTGAAGGGGGTGGACAAGAAAGGAGCCAAGCTAAGAAACTCTGGAAAGCAGTGTTTTAACTGTTTTAAGACTAAAGACAAAAGAGCTGTTCACGAACAATGTTCTCTAGTTGGTAATTTGTTTCTAACAGAGGAATTAAGAAATGTAAAACTACTCTCTTAGATTAAAAAAATTTTTTTAGATTTTAAAAGTATTTTTAGATGCTTTTAAAGATATTTTTACTTATGTTTATATAGTAGGGATATCAGAAATTATAGAAAATGGGAGTCATGTTTCTTACTGTAAGAGAAAGAAGTTACAAATAAGGGAAGAAAGCTAGAATGAACCCTGTCATGTTGGATTAAAACTGGAGATATCAATATGAACTTATTCTTTTAATATATTTACATATAAATGATACAGAAATAAATTTTGATGTGTTTGTATGCATGAGTTAGTACCTACACATGTGTTTCCTAGCTCTATCCACTGAAAGGAGCTAGAAGGTACCCCAGTAGCAATGAACAGCTGGCACGTAAATTTTGGTTTATAAATTCCACTCTGCTATGCAAAAGACAGGACTCCTCAGAGAAACGGCTACTTCTAGGGCTAGGGCAGGAAAAACACAATATGAGCCTGGAGCATCAGAAAGTAAGGATGTTACGGATTTCCCTGGTGGCACAGTGGTTAAGAATCTGCCTGCCCCACCATCACCCTGATACCAAAACCAGACAAAGATACTACAAAAGAGAAAGTTACAGACCAGTATCACTGATGAATATAGATACAAAAATCCTCAACAAAATACTAACAAACAGAATCCAACAACACATTAAAAGGATCATACACCATGATCAAATGGGATTTATCCCAGGGATGCAAGGATTCTTCAATATATGCAAATCAATCAATGTGATACACCATATTAACAAAGTGAAGAATAAAAACCATATGATCATCTCAATAGATGCAGAAAAAGCTTTTGACAAAATTCAACACACATTTATGATAAAAACTCTCCAGAAAGTGGGCATAGAGGGTACCTATCTCAACATAATAAAGGCCATATACAACAAACCCACAGCAAACATCATTCTCAATGGTGAAAAACTGAAAGCATTTCCTCTAAGACCAGGAACAAGACAAGGATGTCCACTCTCACCACTATTATTCAACATAGTTTTGGAAGTCCTAGCCACGGCAATCAGAGAAGAAAAAGAAATAAAAGGAATCCAAATCGGAAAAGAAGAAGTAAAACTGTCACTGTTTGCAGATGACATGATACTATACATAGAGAATCCTAAAGATGCCACCAGAAAACTACTAGAGCTAATCAATGAATTTGGTAAAGTTGCAGGATACAAAATTAATGCACAGAAATCTCTTTCATTCCTATATACTAATGATGAAACGTCTGAAAGAGAAATTATGGAAACACTCCAATTTACCATAGCAACAAAAAGAATAAAATACCTAGGAATAAACCTACCTAGGGAAACAAAAGACCTGTATGCAGAAAACTATAAGACCCTGATGAAAGAAATTAAAGATGATACCAACAGATCGAGAGATATACCATGTTCTTGGATTGGAAGAATCAACATTGTAAAAATGTCTATACTACCCAAAGCAATCTACAGATTCAATGCAATCCCTATCAAATTACCAATGGCATTTTTTATGGAACTAGAACAAATCATCTTAAAATTTGTATGGAGAAAAAAGACCCTGAATAGCCACAGCAGTCTTGAGGGAAAAAAATGGAGCTGGAGGAATCAGACTCCCTGACTTCAGACTATACTACAAAGCTACAGTAATCAAGACGATATGGTACTGGCACAAAAACAGAAACATAGATCAATGGAACAAGATAGAAAGCCCAGAGATAAACCCACGCACCTATGGTCAACTAATCTATGACAAAGGAGGCAAAGATACACAATGGAGAAAAGACAGTCTCTTCAATAAGTGGTGCTGGGAAAACTGGACAGCTACATTTAAAAGAATGAAATTAGAACACTCCCTAACACAATACACAAAAATAAACTCAAAAAGGATTCGAGACCTAAATGTAAGACCGGACACTATAAAACTCTTAGAGGAAAACATAGGAAGAACCCTCTTTGACATAAATCACAGCAAGATCTTTTTTGATCCACCTCCTAGAGTAATGGAAATAAAAAGAAAAATAAACAAATGGGACCTAATGAAACTTCAAAGCTTTTGCACAGCAAAGGAAACCATAAACAAGACGAAAAGACAACACTCAGAATGGGAGAAAATATTTGCAAACGAATCAACGGACAAAGGATTAATCTCCAAAATATATAAACAGCTCATGCTGCTCAATATTAAAGAAACAAACAACCCAATCCGAAAATGGGCAGAAGACCTAAACAGACATTTCTCCAAAGAAGACATACAGATGGCCAAGAAGCACATGAAAAGCTCAACATCACTAATCATTAGAGAAATGCAAATCAAAACTACAATGAGGTATCACCTCACACCAGTTAGAATGAGCATCATCAGAAAATCTACAAACAACAAATGCTGGAGAGGGTGTGGAGAAAAGGGAACCCTCTTGCACTGTTGGTGGGAATGTAAATTGATACAGCCACTATAGAGAACAGTATGGAGGTTCCTTAAAAACCTAAAAATAGAATTACCATATGATTCAGCAATCCCACTACTGCTCATATACCCAGAGAAAACCATAATTCAAAAAGACACATGCACCCCAATGTTCATTGCAGCACTATTTACAATAGCCATGTCATGGAAGCAACCTAAATGTCCATCGACAGACGAATGGATAAAGAAGTTGTGGTACATATATACAATGGAATATTACTCAGCCATAAAAAAGAACAAAATTGAGTCATTTGTTGAGACATGGATGGATCTAGAGACTGTCATACAGAGTGAAGTACGTCAGAAAGAGAAAAACAAATATCGTATATTAACGCATGTATGTGGAACCTAGAAAACCGGTTTGCAGGGCAGAAGTTGAGACACAGATGTAGAGAACAAACGTATGGACACCAAGGGGGGAAAACCGCGGTGGGATGGGGATGGTGGTGTGCTGAATTGGGCTATTGGGATTGACATGTATACACTGATGTGTATAAAATTGATGACTAATAAGAACCTGCAGTATAAAAAAACAAAAACAAAAAACAACTAATACTAAACTTTCTTTGGGTTATTCGTATGGAAATATGTTAATATAAATGTTTCAGACATTGCATGAAATTTCTAAAATTCTTATATATTCTGGTATAATGTTATAAGTCATAATTCTAGTTATTACTTTAAAATGTATATCTCAGAAATTAAAAAAAAGGTGGTAAAGAAGGTAAAATGAGCAAATCATAAATAAAGCCAGCTATTTCAAAAACAAAACAAACAAACAAACAAACAAAAATTCACCTGCCAGCACAGGGGACATGGGTTCGATCTCTGGTTCAGGAAGATCCCCCGTACTGCGGAGCAACTAAGCCCATGTACCACAACTAATGAGCCTGTGCTGTAGAGCCCGTGTGCCACAACTACTGAAGCCTGTGTGCCCAGAACCAGTGCTTCGGAACAAGAGAAGCCACTGCAATGAGAAGCCCACACACCGAAATGAAGAGTAGCCCCTTGTTCGCCGCAACTAGAGAAAGCCTGCGTGCAGCAACAAAGACCCAACGTAGCCTAAAATAAATAAATAAATAATAAAATTAAAAAGAAAAAAAAAAGAAAGATAGTAAGGAGGTTAAAAAAAAAAAAAAGATGGGAGTATATAAAAAAGGCTTAGGAGCCAGCCTGGAAAAGTTAATTGACAAAGTTGGAAAAGCTTGAGCAACAAAGTAAATAATGACTGCATTACATTATAACCGAATAATAAAATAAATATTCATGAATCCATACTAATATAAATAAGTAAATAAATAGGGGGATATGTGACAACTCTTACTCAAATAACAATTCTAAATAATATATACAAAGAAATAAGAGAAATAGAAATCACTATTAAAGCACCATGGCAATATTGCCACACAATACAATGGCTACTAAAATTAATAGGTAAAAGTTTATGCAGAAATTGGATATTTGCATAAGGTCAAAGTATCTCCCTCAAATATTTAGTAATTACAAAGGAAAAAGAGTAACAACATTAGAGAATCCTAACAAACACCAGCTTAACTAAGTGACCAAGAGTAACATCACCAGTAATAAGACTTACTGATGTTATTTAATCCCTGATATGAGACACTGAGAAGGGCCCATTGCCTCTATGGTTTCCTTACCAATAATGCACAACCTTAATCTAACGAGAAAGCATCAGACAAACAAACTGAGGCACAGTCTACAAAAATAACTGACCAGTACCCTTCAAAAGTGTCAAGGTCATGAAAGACAAAGACTCAAGAACTGGCATAGATTGGAGGAGACTAAGGAGCCATGACAACTAAATGCAATGTGGGATCCCGGAACAACAAAAGGACAATGGTAGAAAAAAGTTCTGTACTTTAGTTAAGAGTAGTATACTAAGGATGATTTCTTAGTTTTGATACGTGTCTTTTGGTTATGTAAGATGTTAAACATAAGGGGAATCTGGGTGAACGGTAAATGAGAAATCTGTGTACTATTTTTGTCACCTTTCTGTAAGTTAAAAATGGCACTAAAAAAATGCTGTAGATGTGCCATCATCTCATAGCACTTAATGCTTCAGAGAAGTTTAAGCCCAGCCTAATTTTGTCCCTTTTTAGGTAACCTGCTTTATTTTTTCCTTCCTGGATGCTTTAAATCTGTTTTCCTCTTTCTTAAAATTAACTACATATAAAAATTAATTTGATTTTCTTTAGTGCCAACTTAAATCCTTTTACTTTTTTCCAAATCTTATCCACTTCCGTTGTTACTTTGGCCTCTTGTTATTGCATCTCATTGCTTCTCTTGCATTACATATTGTAACCTACGGGTTTCTACAGTTTGTTCAGAGGCTTGCCTTATATCCTATGGAGGATACTAGATTGTTCTAACCTTTTTGTCTGATCCCCATATTAAGCATGTTTCTGTGTGTTTGTTTATTTGTTTTTCAGAGTGATTTTCACATTCCCTCAAGCTGGAGCATATTTTCACAAGCACTATTTGGGTTCTTTGGTCATTCAGCTTTAAAGTAAGAGAACTCCATCTAGACCACTTCCATCATCTTGTGATTCATGGAAAACCATTGACAACAGGATTACTGACTGATCTTGGAGTTGTTAGTTTTTATCAGTTTTAGTGTTTTTATAGTTATTTCATTGGGTGGTTGTAAGAGGTTTTACTAGGGGGTGTTAGGTAGCATGCACTTTCAATCAAGCTACCTATTCAAAATGTCAGCATTTTTGCAGTATCTCCCAAGATGTTTCTGTTGAAGAATAATATTTGTACTGTTAGAGTTATATCTGGAACTTCTGTACTCCAGAATCAAAAACAAAAATGTGAAGCAATAGTTTCTATTTCACAGGCTAATTAAAGCAAGAGATTTGGTATTTCTTTACAAAAAGAATGATGAAGGTAGATAGTGGCCTGGAAACCAGTGAACCTGATTGCAAAATGAATATTTAAAAGCCCCTCTGATTTAATGTGCTCTTGTTTCCATTCCCTTTATTCTTTACAAAGACAAAGAGTCCTCTGTAAATATTGCTTTAAGGATTATCAGGCTTCAATTTTCAATTTTGTCCAAAGGCCATAATTTAAACCATAATATTGGCTTTACAAATGTAAACAGTGATTGAACCTCTTTCCTTTAGCTAATAGAAATGCCAATGAAATTAGAGTCAATTAAATAATTGCTTTATTAACCTAATGTATTACTGCTGTAAGACGTGCTGTGACTCATCCAGTCAGGAGGGGAGCTAGGAGAGAACAAAACTACATCAACATAAAGACAATGGAAACCAGCATTTTGTAAAAACTTGATCCAATAAAAAGAATAAAACATTTATTGAAATTTTGATATATCAATTTCATTCTTTATAGTTTAACCATGACCGAAGATGGAAAAATCCTAAGAGATTTTAAAGGTTAAAGATCTTTCAGAATATGTTAAATGTCCCCTCTTCTGCCAAGTTTTCTCTGTCCACCTCTGTCTCCAGACTCGTCCTCTGCTTCTCTCAGGTAAGATATCTCACTTTTTCCTTTATGGTAATACAGAGGTATGTGATTACTGACTTCTAGTGTTATATACCTTGAGAGATGATTTGCAATTATTTTTTAAACTTCTGTATTCCCTACCATGTGGTCCCCTGCCTTCTTGAGGACTGAATTTATTATCTCAATAATTTCAGAACCTAGTGAAGTATTATACCTGGTAATACCACTAAGCAAATACTTGAGGAATGAATGAGTAAATAGGTAGGTCGCACTGTGGTATCTCTAGGAAGGTGCAGAGCAGGTTCTCAGTAATTAAAGCCCTTCTTGTAGCTCACCTTTCTCCTGCTGTGCCCCAAGTGTTCTTGTATACCTGAGCACAGAACAGCAAGAGAATTTTGTGGGTCTTCTTTTTCTGACCCTGTTTCAGACTACACCAAAAGTATGGCCAGAGTTGGCTGCTTTGGAAAGATGTTATGGATGTTAATGATGGAAGGATGGATGAAAGGATGGAAGGAAGGAAGCAGGGGTGCAAAGAAGGATGAACATGTATTGGGTGCTATGTTATCCCTTCCATATATATTATCTAATTTAATCCTAAAACAACTATTCAGAGTAAATATTATTATCCCTATTTTTACAATTAAGGAAACTGGGACTTTTAAATGTACTTCTTTGTACCAGGCCACACAGCTGTCCGGTGGCCAAGCTAGAATTTAAATTTCAGTTGGCTCATTCAAAACTCAGTGCTTTTCTTAGAATATGGGAATTAAGGAAGTTTTAGTTCTACAAAACTGTAATGACCCATTCTGTGAGTATCCTAAACTTGATGCAGTTTTATTTTTCAGCTTTGAACAATAGGATTCAGAAATATTTGCCTATCATTTCTATCATACTTAGTTTCGTTTGGTAGTCATTCATCTGTTGGACATTTACTAAGCCCAAGCACACTTGGAACACAAGTATGCCTAGGACACAGTCTCTGGACTCAAGTTCCTTTGCCCTTTTCTTAGAAGAATTCTCATTCTGGAAAGCCAACTTACTTGCCATCCCATTTATGGTTTCTTTGCTTTCTCTTCTGCCTTTTTTTTTTTTTTTTTTTTTTTTGCGGTACGCGGGCCTCTCGCTGTTGTGGCCTCTCCCATTGCGGAGCAGAGGCTCCGGACGCGCAGGCTCAGCGGCCATGGCTCATGGGCCTAGCCGCTCCGTGGCATGTGGGATCTTCCTGGACCGGGACATGAACCCGCGTCCCCTGCATCGGCAGGCACACTCTCAACCACTGCGCCACCAGGGAAGCCGTCTTCTGCCTTTTAACAAATTCCCTAGCCACAAAAACATACACCTCATACTCCTTATATTAGAATATTTTATCTGCTTTCTGTTCTTAGTCTAAAAGGAAGGCTCATATCTTCTCCAAGGTCAACAGAAATCTCCTATTGTTTATACATGAAAATATTTAAGAAACTTAGGTACAGATTTTGTACTATTGTCATGTAAGTTATATTAACGGGGAGTGAAATTGACTTTACAAACTACTTATATATGTACATATATACATGTATATATATATGCATATAGTCTTTAGAAAGTATTAGACTCTAAACGTTCAACTCAGAGGAAACTTAAACTTTGGTATCTCTTTAAGTCATCGTTTTATCTTCAGTTTGTACCTTCTGTATTTTGTCTATGAAGAATCTACAACTCAGAATGACTTCCAAAGCATCTGCTCAAAGTATTGGCATAGAAAAGGGATTAGGACTTAAAATTAGAAAACATGAGCTTCAGTCCTATCATTCACCATCAAGTCACTTAATCTTTCTGCATCTTTTCTAATCTGGAAAATGGAAATAATAACAGTAGTAGTAGCTACCTTATAACATTATTTGGAGAATCAAATGATTTTTTTTTGGCGGTATGCGGGCCTCTCACTGCTGTGGCCTCTCCCTCTGCGGAGCACAGGCTCCAGACGCGCAGGCTCAGCGGCCATGGCTCACGGGCCCAGCCGCTCCGCAGCATGTGGGATCTTCCCAGACCGGGGCACGAACCCGTGTCCTCTGCATTGGCAGGCGGACTCTCAGCCACTGCGCCACCAGGGAAGCCCTCAAATGATATTATTAAATGAAGGGTTGCAGAGCACTATACAAATGTATTACAGATCCATAATCCCTCATCTGAAACCCCTGAGGTCATTTTCAGAATTCAGACCTTTTTTTAGATTTTAAAAAAGGTAATACAATACACATTCTTTTTATTAGGAAGCATTCCCAACAGGGTCTAGGGCAGTACCCTATAACCCAATATATTAATATATTTGCAGCAAAACATATAAACATCATTTTAAGTGGGATAAATTAAGACTATAAACTTACAAAGACTTTCAGCTTAAGAGCTTTCTGTAGTTCAGAATTGCAGATAAAGAATTGTGGGTCTCTGTTTTATCTGCATATAAGTTTAGGCCATTTAAAAATTTTAAAAAACTCTACGTAACTTTTAATGATTAGGATTGATTTCATTTAGTATAGTACAGATAATTCATACTTTCGCTTTTATGGTTTTCTTTCCTTACTGGTATATCAATGCCAATATTTACTGACCTTCATAAAGTAGTGAATACTATTTACATTTGGAAGAAGAGAAGAGGTAAGAGGACATCTTTCAGAACAATAAATGATAGTGATGTTCAGGTAAGCAAGGAATGAGTGACAACAAATAAGTCAATCTGCAGGTGTTTATGTTATTTATGGTATATAAAATAAGAAAGAAAATGTATGTGAAAAGTACATTGTAAAGTAGGAATACTATATACTATGTGCCCTGCATTGTACTTGACATTATGGGAAAACAAATTCAACATAGGATCTGGTCTCTGCCCTTGTGGACCGTACAATCCAGCACAGAGATAGAGCTAATGTGTAAAAATGAAGGGAGTTATTGAGAGCTAAGCATTCTCCATTCATTAGAAATTGGTATGGATAGGAGCTGACAGAAAAGGTTTTGTGAAGGAAGTAGTACTTGAAGGACACCTTCAGTTTGGATAGAGTAAAGATGATTGAGCAACAATGTCATGTCAAGCAAAAACATGAGGGTAGGAACGTGTGTTCCAGAGGCAGAAAAGGGCCAGTGTGTACAGAGCAACAAATGAATCTTAAGTCATGTAGTAGAGCCATTTGTGGAGGAATTTAAAAGCCTAGTGGGGGTAGTTTGGAATTGATGGGCCACGCAGTAGGAAATCCCTGCAAGTTCTTGTGCTAAGGAATGAAATCCTGAATTCAGACAAGCTTAGTTTGACAGTGAAATATACAAGTTAGTCAGAATTGGGAAAGACTGGAAACAAAGAGGTTGTTGAAATAATCCACGCAGGCAGGTAATAAGGATAAAACGGGTGTGAGGAAGGGGAAGGGTTGTCATGGCTAGAGAGTTGTTGAATAAGAAGAAGAAAAGGTAAATTTGAAATATCTGATTAGAGGGCATGGAGACAAGCAATAAAGAAAACTGGCATTTTTCACCAATTCAGATTCAGACTGGCAAGCCAGTTGATGCAGACAGGGACAGACAGTGAAAAGAGGAGTCTACTGGGGGTATGGGAGGGGAGGAGAAAAGATGAAAAACAAAGAAAACTGAGATCAAAGGGTTATTTTTAAAAAAGCAAATTACAGAACCTAAACTCCCTCATATTCTTCACTGATAATTTTGTCAGTGATGATTAATGTTCAGAAATGATGGTGACTCCAAGTCATCACAACATTCTCAATCATTAAAAAAAAAAAACCCACAAATCTAGCACAATGTACACCAAGATAATAAGACAGAACACTTCTATAACACATTTTATAAAGACTGTCACCAAGTGTTGAAACAAAAACCTGAAGAGTTACCCAGAGTTAACTTAGGGTTATTCAGAAAAATGCAAATTAACTAGAACATGCTATTCCAAAGCATGAACAAGATAGTCATAGAACCCTGGAATGGGAAGAGACTTTGAGGCATTGATTTTAATTTGCAAGTGTTCAGACCTCTCTAATTGATGAAGAGTTTATACCTAATTGTCAGAAAACTCTTCCTTATATCATACTGATATCTCTTTAACTCATATCCATTAGTAAAAATCACACTCTGAAACAACTCAAAACAAGACCATCTCCTGTGGTAGGTAAGTGCCTAGCACTGCCTAGAGCCAGAGGTGGGAAATGTATTGAGAGCAAAGAGAACTTTTTAGGATGACGGAACTCTTCTGTATCTTGACTGTAGAGGTACAAATTATTTAATTCAATTTACTTGTATGAAATTACCAAAATTCATTAAATTGTACACTTGGAATTTCAAACAAAGACTATCTTCCATATTAGGTAAGAGCCCTTCAAGTATTTGAAAACAGATATACTTTTCTTTATTAATTGTACTTATATATTTGGATATTTAAGTTGCCAATACTTGATCCAGAACATGTTAGTTAATTTGCTCAGCATGGAATGACTAGCAGGACTTTTTTTTTTTTAAAGAAAACAATTACTAAAAAACTTAAATATAATAAATAGGAAATAAAATATAAAATAAGCAGATAATTTGATAGTTATTTATATAACATCTCTTAGGTCACAATCAGTAATTTAAGAAGATTATCTTCAATAGATTGCCTGCTTCATTCCAAGGTCCTAGAAATGCTCAATTTTCTGTAATTTAGCAGTAGTTTGGAAAATACAGTGTTGAAGATAAAAGACACTTTATGAAAGAGTGAATGGAAGCCCAAAAGAAGCAATAAATTGGGCATTTGTATAACCATAGTGGAAAGGTGCCATTTGGTTAATATATTAACTTACATTCAGTAGATGTTTCTGTCCCTACAACCTTTGACATTCTATTAGTAATATTAGTAGTTTCATATCAGGTTGATTAAATTGACCACTAAGGTGGGTGAGGTTGGTAGAAAGGCAGACAAAAGAACATACTTGTTAGTTGCCCTGAAAATTTTAAAAGTATCAAAATGACATTGACCTTTCCAATGAGCATGATTTATAATAACATTTAATTGCATGTTTCCCACCAATCACCTTCATTTCCATTATCCAGTAGTTATATGGAGTTATTACAATCTAAAAAACAAAGAAACAAAAATCACAGAATAACTCCTTTATGTTTGTATCTTTTGATACCGAAACCCAGAGCAGTGTTTTCATGATAAAGGAGACTGAATCACTTCTAAAACTTTTAGCCAGCTTTGGGCCTCCTTTGGCCTATTATGAAAAATAAAAGATCTAAACAGTAAAATGACTAATACGTTTATTAGTCATTTGCACACCATTTGACTAAACATTATTTACAATTCTGTAGTTGAGGAAAAAAACTAGATGTACAAATCATTAAAGGTGAAAGGATACGGTATAGATAAAAGACCTCATTTGACCTATACCATTTGAATTCTTGAGAAACTCCACATGTAAAAATTATTTTAGGAATGCCCTTTATTGAAGTGTTACCTATATACAGTAATATTAATGAATTTTAAATGAACAGTTTAATGAATTTTGGCAGTTTCATACAATTAAATTGAATTAAATTGTTTGAACCACCACAATCAGAAAAAGAGGAGTTCCCTCATCCTAAAAAGTTTTCTCATGCCGCTTTGCTCTCAATAAAATTTCCCAACTGTGGCTCTAGGCAGTCACTTGATCCACTTTGTGTCATTATAGTTCTGCTTTTTCTAGAATTTCATATTATTGGAATCTTATAGTACCTGGACTTTAGTTTTTAATTTTTACACATAGCAAATTTTTGAGATTCATTCATGTTTTTGAGTTATTAATATTTTGTTCCTTTTTATTGCTGAGTAGTATTTCATTGTAGAGATATACCACAGTTTATCCATTTCACAGTTGATGGATATTTGGGTTGCCGCCCTTTTTACTGTTATGAATAATGCCGCTATGAACACTTGCAACCATATCTTTGTGTGGACATGTGTTTTTACCTCACTAGGAGTGAATTGCTGGGTACAGTGATAAATATAGGTTTAAGCCAATGAAGTACTGTCAGACTGTTTTCCAAAGCAGCCATACCATTTTTCATTCCTAACAGCAATGTATGGAAGTTCCAGTTGATTTACAGTGTTGGGTTAGTTTTAGGTATACAGCAAAATGATTCAGTTATACATAGATATGTCTATTCTTTCTCAGATTCTTTTCCCTTATAGGTTATTACAAAATATTGAGTATAGGGCTTCCCTGGTGGCACAGTGGTTGAGAGTCTGCCTGCCGATGCAGGGGACGTGGGTTCGTGCCCCAGTCTGGGAGGATCCCACGTGCTGCGGAGTGGCTGGGCCCATGAGTCATGGCCACTGAGCCTGCACGTCTGGAGCCTGTGCTCTGCCATGGGAGAGGCCACAAGAGTGAGAGGCCCGCGTACCGCAAAAAAAAAAAAAAAAAAAAAAAAAAAAATTGAATATAGTTCCCTGTGCTATACAGTAGGTCCTAGTTGGTTATCTATAATAGTTTATATATAGTAGTGTGTATATGTTAATCCCAAGCTCCTAATTTATCCCTCCCTGACCTTTCCCCTTTGGTAACCATAAGTTTGTTTTCTATGTCTGTGGATCTATTTCTGTTTTGTAAATAAGTTCATTTATATCATTATTATTATTATTTTAGATTCTACATATAAGTGATATCATATGATAGTTGTCTTTTGCTGTCTGGCTTACTTAGTATGAAAATTCTATGTCCATCCATGTTGTTGCAAATGGCATTATTTCATTCTTTTTTATGGCTGAGTAATATTCCATTACATTGGCTGTACCAATTTACATTCTTACCAGTGGTGTAGGTTGGTTCCTTTTTCTCCACACCCTCCACACCTTTTTCATGATGGCCATTCTGACTGGTGTGAGGTGATACCTCACTGTAGTTTTGATTTGCATTTCTCTAATAATTAGTGATGTTGAGCATCTTTTCATGTACCTGTTGGCCATCTATATGCCTTTTTTGGAGAAATGTCTATTTAGATCTTCTGCCCATTTTTTGACTAGTTTGTTTGTTTATATTGAGCTGTATGAACTGTTTGTATGTTTTGGAAATTAAGCCCTTCTTGGTGGCATCATTTGCAAATATTTTCTCCCAGTCCATAGGTTGTCTTTTAGTTTTGTTTATGCAAGAAGAAGTAAAACTGTCACTGTTAGCGGATGACATGAGACTATACATAGAAAATCCTAAAGACACTACCAGAAAACTATTAGAGCTCATCAATGAATTCAGTAAAGTTGCAGGACGCAAAAGTAATACACAGAAATCTGTTGCATTTCTACTAACAGCAAAAGATCAGAAAGAGAAATTAAGGAAACAATCCCATTAATCGTCACATCAGAAAGAATAAAATATCTAGGAATAAACCTATTTAAGGAGTCAAAAGACCTGTACTCCAAAAACTATAACATGCTGATGAAGAAACTGAAGATGACACAAACACATGGAAAGATATACTGTGTTCTTGGATTGGAAAAATCAATATTGTCAAAATGACTATACTACCCAAGGCAATAAACAGATTCAGTGCAATCCTTGTCAAACTACCAATGCCATTTTTCACAGAACAGAGCAAAACTTTTGAAAATCTGTATTGAAATACAAAAGACCCTAAATAGCCAAAGCAATCTTGAGAAAGAAAAATGGAGCTGTAGGAATTAGGCTCTCTGACTTCAGACTATACTACAAAGCTACAGTAATCAAAACAGTATGTTACTGGCACAAAAACAGACATATAGATCAATGGAACATGATAGAAAGCCCAGAAATAAACTCACACACCTATGGTCAATTAACCTATGACAAAGGAGGCAAGAATATACAATGAAGAAAAGACAATCTCTTCAGTAAGTGGTGCTGGGAAAACTGGACAGCTGCATGTAAAAGAATGAAATTAGAACATTCTCTAACTCCATACACAAAAATAAACTCAAAATGGATTAAAGACCTAAATGTAAGACTGGATACTATAAAACTCTTAGAGGAAAACATAGGCAAAACACTCTTTGTATAAATTGCAGCAATATCTTTTTGGATCCGCCTTTTACAGTAATGAAAATAAAAACAAAAATAAATGGGACCTAATTAGTCTTAAAAGCTTTTGCACAGCAAAGGAAACCATAAACAAAATGAAAAGATAACGGACAGAATGGGAGAAAATATTTGCAAATGAAGTGACTGACAAGGAATTAATCTCCAAAATATACAAACAGCTCGTGCAGCTCAATATCAAACAAAAAACAACCCAATCAAAAAAATACGTAGAAGATGTAAATAGACATTTCTCCAGAGAAGATATACAGATGGCCAAAAAGCATGAGAAAAGATGCTCAACATTGCTAACTATTAGAGAAATGCAAATCAAAACTGCAATGAGGTATCACCTCACATCGGTCAGAATGGCCATTATCAAAAAGTCTACAAACAATAAACACTGGAGAGGGTGTGGAGAAAAGGGAACCCACCTACACTTTTGGTGGGAATGTAAACTGATACAACTACTATGGAGAACAGTATTCTTAAAAAACTAAGAATAGAACTACCACATGACCCTGCAATCCCATGCCTGGGCATATATTTGGAGGAAACCATAATTTGAAAAGATACATGCACCCCAGTGTTCATTGCAGCACTATTTACAATAGCCAAAACATGTAAGCAACCTAACTGTCCAATGACAGAGGAATGGATAAAGAAGATGTGATACATGTATACAATGGAATATTACAATGGAATATTACTCAGCCATAAAAAAAAGAATGAAATTATGCCATTTGCAGCAACATGGATGGACCTAGAGATTATCGTACTAAGTGAAGTAAGTCAGAAAGAGAAAGACAAATATCATATGCTATCACTTATATGTGGAATCTCAAAAAAGTTATACAAATGAACTTATTTACAAAACAGAAACAGACTCACAGACTTGGAAAGAAAACTTATGGTTACCAAAGGGGAAATGTGGGGGGGAGGCATAAATTAGGAGTTTGGGATTAACATATACACACTACTATATATAAAACAGATAATCAACAAGGACCTACTGTATAGCACAGGGAGCTCTAGTCAATATTCTGTTATTATCCTATATGGGAAAAGAATCTGCAAAAGAATGGATATATGTACATGTATAACTGAATCACTTTCCTATACACCTTTGTATTTTTCTTACTGAGTTGTAAGAGTTCTTTATGTTTTCTAGATTCAAGCTCTTTGTCATAAATATTCTGTGAAAATATCTCTCCAACCGTGGCATGGATTTCTGTTTTCTTAACTTTGTCTTTTGGAAGACAAAATTTTTAATCTCAATGAGAATCCATTTTAAACTTTATTTCTTCTTTTACAGTTCATGCTTTTTATGTCCTATTTAATTTTTGTCCAACATTTTACCTAATCTGGTATCTCAGATATTTTCTCTCCTGTGTTTTCCTTTAGAAGTTTAATAGTTTAGGTTCTCATATTTAAGCCTAGTACTAATTTTGAGCTAATCTTTGTGGAAGTTTTGAGGTAAGGATCAAGGCTAATATTTTTCCCCACACAGATATCCAATTATTCTAGTACTATTTGTTGAAAAGACTATGTTTTTTTTCTCCATTGAACTAGCTTGGTATCTTTCTCAAAAATAAATTGATCATGTAATTGTGGATTATAAAAATTTTCATTGTCAAGTGTTTGTTGCTAGTTTATAAAAATGCCAGTTTTTATTTCTACCTTGTATCCTGCAAATTTTCTAAATTTATTCATTAGATTTATTTATTATTTATTTGAAGTATAGTTGGATTTACAATGTTGTGTTAGTTTAAGGTGTACAGCAAAGTGATTCAGTTATATACATGTATATATTCTTCTTCAGGTTCTTTTCCATTATAAGATTTAATAGCTATTTTGTGGATCCCTTAGGGTTTTCTACATTTATGTCATGTCATCTGCAATTATGGACACTTTACTTTTACCTTTTTCCATTTGCATGTTTTATTGCACTGGCTAGGATCTTCAGTAAATGTTAAATAAAAGACATCATTGCCTTGTTGCTGAGTATTATGATCTCTGAATATTATGTTAGCAGTAGGTTTTTCACAGGAGCCATTAATCAAGTTGAGTAAGTTCACTTTTGTTCCTAGTTTGCTCACAGTTTTTTTTTTTTTTTTTATCATGAAATGGTTTTGTCAAATGTTTTTCTACATCTATTGCAACGACCATATGGTGTTTCTCCTATACTTTTTTTTTTTTTTTTTTTTTTTTTTTTTTTGCGGTACGCGGGCCTCTCACCGTTGTGGCCTCTCCCGTTGCGGAGCACAGGCTCCGGACGCGCAGGCTCAGCAGCCATGGCTCACGGGCCTAGCCGCTCCGCGGCATGTGGGATCTTCCCGGCCTGGGGCACGAACCCGTGTCCCCTGCATCGGCAGGCGGACTCTCAACCACTGTGCCACCAGGGAAGCCCTCTCCTATACTTTTTTGATATATAAACTGCATTGATTGATTTTCAAGCACATGTAAATAATCTGACTTAAAAATAGAACATACGAAGGCTAGAACATAATAATGTCATTAAAAATGGAAAATAGGGCTTCCCTTGTGGCGCGGTGGTTGGGAGTCCGCCTGCCGATGCAGGGGACGCGGGTTTGTGCCCCAGTCCGGGAGGGTCCCGCATGCCGCGGAGCAGCTGGGCCCGTGAGCCATGGCCACTGGGCCTGTGCGTACGGAGCCTGTGCTCCACAACGGGAGAGGCCGCAGCGGTGAGAGGCCCGCATACCGCAAAAAAAAAAAAAAAAGAAAAAAAAAAAGGAAACTAAAAATGTGTCCTAATATTACTTATTTAATATAACTTTCTTTTAATCAGCCCCAAAATATCAAATGTAAGTTATCTTACTTAATATAGGTTGGATTGGGACCAACTCAAAGGAAAGAAAGTATCTAATGTTTTCCTTTCTTTTCTAATTTAAAACTTTTTATGTTTATTGAAAGTGCTCATTTCTAGTTGTTTTGACAGTGCATTAAAAAGTTGACAACTCCATATTGCATTCATTTAAAAAAATTGCAAGTCATTTGCCTAAAATCACATTTTTTTCTAGAGAAAAAGAGCTTGTCTTTAAGTAACTTATTTGTACCTGATTATGTAGGAAAATTGAATCCCCAGCTAAAAGTTTTAGCAATGATTCAGTTTCCTTTACAGTAAAAACAAAAATATTTCTGTGATTAAATTTAACTGCGGTATTGGGCTACTGCCTGATGCTTTTGATTCCATGAAAGTTTAATTTCATTCTAGACAGAAAACACTTGGGTGATTAGGGGCAGTAATAAGTACCCATTCCCACAAAAACTGAACATAAAATGAAACAATTCATCATACAAAAAATAGCCTCCATAAAAATACAGTTTCCTGAAAGGTAAATTATAAAAGTATGCATTTAGCCAATCATTTTAAATACCATAATTATACAGGCTGCTCATCAAAAGACTTTTAAGACTCATTAAAATCATAAAACAATTCTAATTAAATCCATATTTAAATTAAGTTTCTATAACTAACCTACAGGGTACTTTAAATCAAACAAAAAAAAGTTGTATAAAAGATCCAATTAATTGTAAGTTTTTGTAAGAATTAAAGCCTAATTACTCTATGATTAAGTTTCCCCCAAATGTAATCATCAATGGCTCTATTCAGAAGATTTAGCCTTCTGTACCCCAGATGCCAGTGGAGGGCCACAGTCTGTCTTTGACACCAGCAAATCTATTCGTCTGAAACCAGCATGACTGTGGAAACTTTACCACCACCCCCACTGAGGAACCAAGCAGTGAGAACAAACAAAGCTGCATATTTTATACAGATAAATGTCTCCCTATCTGCAGAGGTCCCTGTCTGATTAAATGGATTCATGTTCATCAGCAAATTTTAAAAAAATCCATCTTCAGAGCAGGTTTTGAAAACAATGGTCATTTCAAAGCTTCCCAAGCCAATGGGAAAAGATGCACAAGAAAAGAATAAGATTTGCAGCTTACAGAAAAAGAGAACTAGGCCTTCTAAGCAGACAGCACTAAAGCATTTCCTTCTAACCCTATGCAACTCTTCTTTCTTACTCAGCTACTTGAAATGTTTTTCATTTTTATTAGCCCAACTTCCCACGGGAAAGAAAATTAAAAAAAGCTCTGTGACATCGCTGCCTCTTGTGTGTTCTCTGAAACTAATTAACCCTATGAAGTTATTAGGGCAGCATCATTTTTTCTATGACATCACACAAGGTGAAGGTCACTTCTATAATAATCTTGGCTTCATTCATGTGGTGCATACCCCACAAAATATAATTTATTGTAATTTCCCCAGTGCCCTGATAGCCAAGTGATTAGTTATGGTACATAAAAAGTTCAGATGTATAACATATGATTTATAGCCTCTCTTTCTGATAATCTAATTTTCTTTTATGGTAAAATGAAATTTACTATTTATGTTTTATAGATTGTTATTTTGAGGAAATGACTATTTAAAGTACCTTCATATGGACACTTGCTGATTGCACAGTATCTGGAAGCAGAAGCATCCAAATGGTTGGGATATAAAGGCAGTTTTTTAATCCAGCTGACAAGAACTTTTTCTGAACTATCCTGTCTGTGCTGGTGGCAGAATGTTTGTCTGGTGACAGGTTAAGTTAGGCCAGAGCAACCTGCCATCCACTTCAACAGACATCAGGGTAAGAAATGGTGGCTCTGGGCAGATGGAGCTGATGAGTTCGGGATCCAGCTACAGCAAGATTTCCTTCCCTTCAAGTGCACTGTCCCTGACTTGAAAAGTCCCTAGCTCTTTGCCATAAAAACCTCTTTCCAGACTTTTTAGTTGTGGAATTGACTTTCCTGCATGTCTCTGCTTTTAGAGAAGGGAACTTTTAGAGCTTTGACCCTTAAATCGCTTCTCCTCTACTCATTACTATATCATCTTCAATTTCATTGTGCTTAAATCATGTTATATTAATGCTAAGTTCAGGTGTTAATACTGAAAATGGTTTCTACTCTAAGAGAAAGCTCCCTCCCCCACCCCAGTTGATTTGAGAGGCTCATATGAAGGGTGAAATCAGCACACATAGTCACTACAGAAAAGGGTAGACTGGAGAGGAAATGTGAGCAGGCTTAGGTAGGTGAGACAAAGTGTGGTCCATTCATCTGGCTCCTGACTATGAAGAGGTAAGGACATGAAAAAAGCTGTATCTACCATGGTGACTTGCCAGGCCCAGGGGGAGGGGGTGGCTTTCTTTGCTTGTATCAGGTGTAAAATGGAACAGCACCTGTGAGCCCTGGTGATAAGGATGCTGTATTGGTAAGCCATACAGCTAATAATAATGTCTGTTAATTATTAAGTGCTTATGAAACACTTTACATGTACTGATTCTTTCAATCATCACAATTATAAAGCAGTTAGTATTGTACCCACATTTTATAGCTGAAGAAACCGAGGCCCAGAGAACTTAAATCATTTGTCTAAAGTAACACAGCTATTATATGGTAGAGCTGGCTCTAGTAATTTTTTTTTTTTTTTTTTTTTTTGGCGGTACGTGGGCCTCTCACTGTCGTGGCCTCTCCCGTTGCGGAGCACAGGCTCCGGACACGCAGGCTCAGCGGCCATGGCTCACGGGCCTAGCTGCTCCGCAGCATGTGGGATCTTCCCGGACCAGGGCACGAACCCGTGTCCCCTGCATCGGCAGGCGGACTCTCAACCACTGCGCCACCAGGGAAGCCCAGGCTCTAGTAACTCATAAACATTATGCATACTGCTCTTTCAATTCTTTGTATTCTGTACTTGTTTAATAGCAAATACTTATGTTGCACTTAAAATGTGCCAGACGCTCAACTAAGAGCTTTAAACAAATGTGCCAGGCACTCGGCTAAGAGCTTTAAACATATTAGATCTACTTGGTTCTCATAACAACGCTATGAAATATGTACTGTTATTATTCCCATTTTTTTCAGACTAGAAAACCAACACACAGAGAGATTAACTTGCAAAGGTTATGAAGCTACTAAATGGGAGAGGCTGGATCTGAACCAAGGGAGTCTGGTTCTGGAGAGTCCATGCTCTGTACTGCCTCCTGTGTATTTTCTTCTGTTGTTTCTAAGTACTTTGTAAAGATTTAGCCTGTCCCAACTGTTCTAAGGGAGAATTAAAAGAGGTCATTTTGGGCCAAAGCACTAGAAAAGGTGTTGTCTGAGTCTAGGGGTAGGGGTATGGAAGCAGGAGTCAGGGAGGAGCAGAAAGGTGATCATCTGCACAACCGAATCCAAGGGAAAGGCAAAACCAACAGAGGCAGAGCAGCCGGTCAGTGTCCCTCCCCAGACAATGGTTCTCCTTCAGGGCTCCCTTTGGATATCCTGGTTCCCTCCATCTAAGGAAGGAAGCAGCTGTTCATAGACCATCTCCTCTCCTTGCCCTCCCCAGGCTTCTAGCTACCCACTCTTGCTGAATACTGTTCTCCACACCACTATTCTAGCTTTTCTCCTAAAATTCTAACTACCCATCTTGGTGGGTTTACTTTTGAATGAGCTTCTTCTGCTTTCTCCTCTGTAACTGGATTGTGTCCTGTACAAATTCAGTCCTTGGTCTGAGCTCTCTCCTGTCACTGAGAGCTCACTGGGTTTAAGTATTGCTATGAGGTGAAGTCCTGAAAATCTATAGCCTCTTCAGAATGCCTTGACCCCATCTCCAGTAATATGAGGTATATTCTTACTTAGATATCATGTTACCTCAAATCTTAAAAATCCAAACTGAAGTGAATTGTCTCTCTCCAAACCAGTCTCCTGCCATTCTCTCCTGTCACTATCAGGCCGTGGGGAGAGAACCTGGAGCAGACTGGCCTCATCTCTCTTGCCTCCTGACATGATGTTGCTCATCTTGCCTCTGTTTCTTGTTCTTTTTCTTTCACCTAGCAAGATTTCATTTTCTCACTCCCTGCTATAGACTGAATATTTGCATCCCCCCCCCCCCCCAAATTCATACGTTGAAACCTAATCCCCAATGTGATGATATTTGGAGGTGGGTCCTTGGATAGGCAATCAGGTCCTAAGGGTGGAGCCCTCATGAATGGGATTAGTGCCCTTATAGAAGAGACCCCAGAGAACTCCCTTGTACTTTCCACTGTGTGAGGGCACAGTGAAAAGACAGCTACCTATGAACCAGGAAGTGGGCTCCCACCAGACACCAAATCTGCTGCTGTCATGATCTCAGACTACTCAGCCTCCAAAACTGTGAGAAATAAATGTTTGTTGTTTATTAGCCATCCAGTTTATGGTATTTTGTTATAGCAGCCCTAATGGAGGACGTAAGACACTCCCTTAATCCTCCCCATATTTCTAGACCTTATTACATTTCTACAAATCTTCTCTGATTATCTCAGGTCTCAGCGACTCTCAGCTCCTTCATGTTGAATGTCTATACCCCAAAATGTAACATTTAATCAATTCTGTCTTGCATTTTTTTGCCATGTATTCATCTGGGTCCTAAGCTAATCTTAGCTGAGTATGTTACATGTCAGGCCCTCAAGTACTGTCTGTACCCCATCATTCCATCAAATCCTCATGGTAACTCTGTGGGGTCTCATTATATTCTCCAGATTAGAGATAAAAATACTGAAATTAAGAGAGATGAAGTGACTTACTCAAAGTCATTGGGCAAAATGGCAGAGGTAAAATTCATACCCATTTCTGTCTGAGGACTAATCAATAATCTTTCCACTCTATGTTGACTAAATCCAATTTCTTTAAACTAATTTCTAAATTCCTGAGTTTGATTTCTTTTCCCTATGAAAGAATCTGGGTTTTAATCTGCAGCATATGTATAACTATTATTTTAAATCCTATTATGAACAAAATAAGGCATAAATAAATGAATATATAAATAAAGCATCAATGACTTCTATTAAAAATCCAATAAATTCTAATATAGATTTTTAATTGATGATTTCATATTATCAAAATAGAACAAAAGATATTACCAAATTTTTTTAAAATTAATTTTATCCAAATTCAATTAATTTTATGCAAATTCCAAATTAATTTTATCCATTCATGATAAAAACTCTTACCAAAGTGGATATAGAGAGACTATACCTCAACTTAATAAAAGCTATTTATGCCAAACAACAGCCAATATAATACTCAATGGTGACAGCTGAAAGCCTTCTCACTAAAATCTGGAAGAAGACAAGGATGTCCACTCACCACTTCTGTTCAACATAGTATTGGATGTCCAAGACACAGCAATCAGACAAGAAAAAGAAATAAAAGGTATCCAAATTGGAAGGGAAGAGGTAAAATTGTCATTATATGTCAATTATATGAAGTTGACATGATACTATATATAGGAAACCCTAAAGACTCCACACAAAAACTACTAGAACTGATAAACGAATTCAGCAAGGTAACAGGATACAAGATTAACATACAGAAATCAGTTACATTTCTTTATGTTAACAATGAAATATCAGAAAGAGATTGTAAAAACAAAACAAAAAAAACCAAAACAGTCCCTTTTAAAATTTGCACCAAAGGAAAAAAAACACTTAGGAATAAACCTGACCAAGGAGGTGAAAGATTTATATGCCGAGAGCTAAAACATTAATAAAGGAAATTGAAGATGATACAAACAAATGGAAAGATATCCCATGATTTTGGGCTGGAAGAATTAGTATTGTTAAAATGGCTATACTGCCCAAAGCAATCTACAGATTTAATGCTATCCTTATCAAATTACTCATTACATTTTTCACAGAATTAGAAAAAATAATCCTGAAATTTATATGGAACCATAAAAGACCCAGAATTGCCAAAGCAATCCTGAGGAAAAAGAACAAAGCAGGAGGCATAACCCTCCCAGACTTCAGACAATACTACAAAGCTACAGGAATCAAAACAGCATGGTACTGGCAAAAAAACACACATATGGATCAATGGTACAGAATAGAGAGCCCAGAAATAAACCCACACACCAACAGTCAGTTAATCTTCAACAAAGGAGGCAAGAATATACATTTGGAAAAAGACTCTTCAGCAAGGGGTGTTGGGAAAGGTGGACAGCTGCATGTGAATCAATGAATGTAGAACACACCCTCACACCATACATAAAAATAAACTCAAAATGGCTTAAAGACTTAAATATAAGACATGATACCATAAAACTCCTAGACGAGAACATGAGCAAAACATTTTCTGACATAAATCGTACCAATGTGTTCTTAGGTTGGTCTCCCAAAGCAATAGAAATAAAAGCAAAAATAAACAAATGGGGCCTAATCAACTTACAAGCTTTTGTACAGCAAAGGAAACCATAAAGAAAATAAAAAGACAACCTATGGACTAGGAAAAAATATTTGCAAACAATGTGACCGACAAGGGCTTAATTCCCAAAATATATAAACAGCTCATATAACCCAACAACAACAAAAAAAAATAACAAAGAAAATACAACCGGGCTTCCCTGGTGGTGCAGTGGTTGAGAGTCCGCCTGCCGATGCAGGGGACATGGGTCCGTGCCCTGGTCCGGGAAGATCCCACATGCCGCGGAGTGGCTGGGCCCGTGAGCCATGGCCGCCGAGCCTGCGCGTCTGGAGCCTGTGCTCCGCAACGGGAGAGGCCACAACAGTGAGAGGCCCACGTACCACAAAACAAAGAAAAACAAAACAAAAACACAACCCAATCCAGAAATGGACAGAAGACCGAAATAGACATTTCTCCAAAGAAGACATACAGATGGCCAACAGGCACATGAAAAGATGCTCAGCATTGCTAATTATTAGAGAAATGCAAATCAAAACTACAGTGAGGTACCACCTCACACTGGTCAGAATGGCCATCATTAAAAAATCTACAAATAACAAATGCTGGAGAGGGTGTGGAGAAAACGGAACATTCCTACACTGTTGGTGGGAATGTAAATTGGTGCAGCCACTATGGACAACAGTGTGGAGGTTCTTCAAAAAACTAAAAATAGAGTTGCCATATGATCCAGCAATCCCACTCCTGGGCATATACCCAGACAAAACTATAATTCAAAAAGATACATGCACCCCTATGTTCATAGCAGTACTATTCATAACAGCCAAGACATGGAAACAACCTAAATATCCACCAACAGATGAATGAATAAAGAAGATGTGTTACATATATACAACGGAATACTACTCAGCCATAAAAAAGAATGAAATAATGCCATTTGCAGCAATGTGGATGAACCTAGAGATTATCATACTAAGTGAAGTAAGTCAGAAAGAGAAAGACAAATACCATATGATATCACTTACATGTGGAATCTAAACTATGACACAAATGAACTTATCTACGAAACAGAAACAGACTCACAGATATAGAGAACAGACTTGTGGTTGCCAAGGGGGTTGGGGAGGGATGGATTGGGGGTTTGGGATTGGCAGATGCAAACGGTCCTACTGTATAGCACAGGGAACTATCTTCAACATCCTGTGATAAACCATAATGGAAAAGAATATGAAAAAGAATGTATGTATGTATGTATGTATGTATCTAACTGAATCACTTTGCTGTACAGCAGAAATTAAAACAACATTGTAAATCAACTATACTTCAATAAAATAAAATTTTTTTAAATTAATTTTATTCAATTTGAAATATTTGAGAATCAACAATAAAGTCACATATATCCTAGTCATGTGTAATTCAAAGTTGTATAAAATAGATATTTAAAAGTCGGAATAGTATTTATAGAACCTCAGACAAATTTAGTTATCAGTCATAGTGATCAATTCATAGCTCTCTTTGTCAAGTCTTTTCTTCAACAGGATACGGCTGCTTTAGCACCTAGTGGTTTTACTGATGGATAAATGACAGTGGTGGAAGATGCTGTCGGAAATCTGTCCATAGCGCCCTCAGAGCCCCTTACATTTTCTGTGCTCTACATCCTGACCACTAATAGCCGGCACCTGCATCTTTAGAGGAGATGCCAGAATCTACTCTGCCAGTATGCAACAGTTCAAATAAAACAGGACTAGCACTTAAACTCATGACCGCTGACTTGAGAACTGGATGAAATGACACCCCTCACTCCACTGTTTACCAAACTAAACCAACCCACAAAGAAAAAACAATTCCAACACCAGTACAACTATTATCTCCTTCTCCTATTCCATGTCTTTCTGCTCCCTTTTATAGAAACTCTGCTTCTCCTTGATTGGTTCTCCTCTGCTGTATTCCCCACTTAAAGAGCACGTCTCCATCATTCCTCAGAGCTGCTATTTCCCCAGAAATGTAGAATTTGAACATATATATCAGGACTTAAGTGATTAATTTCTTCGAATTTTTAGAGAGTTTTTTTTATGATTAAACTATAGTAGCATTTGCACAAAAAGAGTTTTGTGGAAGCATGATAATTTAAAAATAAAAAGTGAAGCTTCTTTGGCTGAAGTAGAGAAAGCAGGTCACTCTAAGGGCGACCCCCAGAGTCTTTGGCCGGTGGTGCAAGGACAGAAAGCAGCAGCCAGGAGGGAAGGTGCTTTTCTTTAGTAAAATGCATTAGGGCTCACAGCCGTGTCCTTAGCATTACCAGGAGTAGGCTAGCATCTACAGAGCTGCTGAACACTGAAAAGCTACTGTTTCTTGCTTCTCTTGCAACTAAAATATGAATGTAAGGATTGTAGAAATGAGGAAAGATGGGGGCGGGGGTGAAGAGAAACATCACAAGGGTAGTATGAGTAACGGATTAGATGGCCTGGCCTGTCATGCTACATTTGAGGTACATGAATACAGGCAGAGAGAGGACACATTTCTGTGTATTGTTTACATGTGCTAGGCTCAAGAAATGAACACTACTGTGTTTAAGAGAGAAATTATGCCAGCAGTGTGGCTTAGGTGTTGACCTCTGCCAATGTCAGGGATCTGGCTAGAGACAGGAGGAACAAGCTATTAAGATCTGCAGTGCTTTTTCCTCTGCCCACAGAGGCTTCTGCACAAGGAAATACAACAAAGCAGATGCCAAGAACTGGGGAGAGAAGTGTGGGATCCCAAATAGACTTGTAAATATGACATGAGTTGGTGCCATTGTATCTATCACTATTGCAACCCAGTGACCCGGGGTAATTGTGGGAAAGAGCCTCAGCACTGTCAATTAGTTATGATTTCACCTGAAGCACTGCTGCAAACTTCATTGCAGTTTTTGTTTGTGAACTCAGTAAAATTAACCAATATGGAACAATGTTCCAGCTCACTCAACTAGTCACAAATCGTCCTGGATATGATAACTCCTGCCTAACAGGGTCTGTTGCTCTTGATTGCTCTGTCTCAGAGCCTTTTGCTCTGAGATGGTGGTCTTAAATTCAGAGTGTCATGGGTGGCATTTCAGCATCATTCCTAAGATGCTGGTACCACGGTTCTGTTTTCTTAGAACTGTCCCCCTATATGTCCTCTGGTGAACAGACGTCCTAGTTTTAATGATGGTGTCCATGTGTACACACAGAAACATGTAAAGTGTTCATTATTCCTAACAGAAGTACAGAAAGTTAGAGAAATAAAGCACTACCTGTCATTTTCGTGATCAACAATTGCAATAGAGTGCATAAATGCTTCAGTTTACAGAAATAGCTGGACCTTCCTGAACCCTCCCAGTGATTAATTAGAAAGCCTGTCTTACAGATTTTTCTCTCAGGTGTAGTAACCTTGTAGCCCTTACCATTAAGAACTTATAAATAAATGCTTGGTTAAGCATAAACAGGGTGATAGGCAGTGAAAGAGTGATGATCTCGGTTTTTATGCAATATGCTCACTCTGTCATTTTAACTTGGAGGACAAAATAATATACAAAACTGAAAGTTGCAAAAGCAACTATAGTAAGCAATTTTTTATTCCACTTAAAAATTATTACTAGTCCTCACTGTGAATGATCATCTTTGTGATTAATTTTAGTCAATAAAAATTTACTAAATCAGATGTTTAAATTTACTCTATAAAAAGTAAACTAGATCACAAAGCAAGTACTCAACAATCAGTAGAAGCCTGCCCATTTAGCAGATACTTGATTTGTACAAATTTTTTAAGTTACCTAACATATTAAATACAGCTCTTCATCTCCTCCCCATATATTTTATGCTAATTAACGTAGGTAACTGCTGATTCCTTCCATTATCCTATCTTTTTAAATGAACTTTAAGAAATAATATGTCAAGCTGGGAGCTTTAACATCATGAAATGATATCATAATCTTCAAAATTTTAGCTTCTATTATGAAAATGGTAATAAAAAGTGAAGTTAACCCCATTATAACTATGGAATCAGAACCCCATAAACATGATAGCATATTAAGAAAAAAAAACAAAGATCAAACTGGCTGATTATAAACAATATATTTGGATAATTAGCTAAATTTGTGAACAACTTAATTGATGCATCTTAAAAGGATCTTTAAAGCAATAACAAATTATTTTCCAAAATCTAGGCCACAGTGTGTGAGTCCAATCTTTCACTTTTGTTACTGGAGCAATGTGGTTTATGCAAATATGACAAATTTGTACTTCTCTGATAATTGCCAGTTTAGTCGAGGATTTCCTTTAAACCAAAATTATGACTTGAGACATACTCTAAAATATATTCTTGAGGTATAATAAAGAGTTTGGATCAACATGTTTCTCTTTCCAGCCCACATTCAAGTACTGTAGCTTCCAAAGAGGTTGCCTTATACCTTGAATAATTTCCAAACAAAAAATTCCCAATTTAATTGGATACGAGAGCTGTGGTTTATATGTGAACAGGGAATAAGAGAGCCACCTAAAATATCAGTTTGATTCCTTACAAATCCTTCTTCTGTTACAAAAAGTTAATATCACACCTGCACTCAAACAAATGCATAAAACTTAAGACCATCAAGTTAAATTGTAAGCTCTTTATGGACAAATAACTTTCTGTAGCTTCCTTTGTAATTCCTCTGAAGATTAACATTGTGCATCCTACATACACTGATCGAAAGAGTTTTACCTTTTTATTTTATTTTTCCAGGAAGAAATGAGAAGGAAGAATATATAAAAGATAACATCAGAAAGGCAGTCCAGTTTTCTGGGTATTTGACTCATATCCTTTTTTTCTGGATATTTAAAGCTAGTCATCCATAAAACTATTTATATGCTCTAGTCTATCAAGGGCAATTTATAGTCACTCAAAATCTCACTACCCAAAAATAACTTCAGTATTTGGTGAGTGTCTTTCTAGGCATCTATGTTCTTATGAAGACAAAGCGGTGAAAATATTTTTTAAGATGGGATAATTCTATAAATGCTGGCTTTAATAACACATAATAAATCAAAGGGAAAAAAGTGAGGTGAAAGAGAAAAATCATTGGACTTCTGAAAAACATTTCTTCACTGAGTTGTTAGAATTCCTTTAAAATTTCTCTAAATTTAAGGAAAAAATATTATGAAAGGATTATAAGTGACTAAAGTCAGTGCTTAAAACAGCATCTCTTGAGAGCTGATTGTAAAGGATGTGCTGACCCATGTGTGGTCTGGCCTACTGCTTCCCTTTTTTCTCTACCCTCAGTTGTTCATATATGTGCGTGCACATTTGTGTATAAGTATTTTTACACTCTCAAGATTTATAACATTGAAACATATAATAAGATTTCTGTGATTGTTTAACCTTAGGTATTTTTAACCTGTATTTCATTTTGATTCATTTCTTGCTAATAGTAACTATCGCGGGTGCTGTAATCCCTAAATTCTTACCTGCTTGAGAACACTGTCTTTATGTTTGAAAGATAACTTGCCTGTAAATGAAATTCTTAGATCACGTATATTTGCCCATGGCTCCACTGTTCTCTGTCATTAGTGTTGCTTTGAAGAAGTTTTAGAAAAAAACGTTTTTTCCCCTTTGACGTGACTTACTTTCTCAGGTAGGATGCCCATATAATTTTATCCTTAAATACCAGAAGTTGTATTAGCATATGTTTTGGTGTTGATTATTTTATATTAAATTTTCTCAGATATAAAGGGTCCTTGTAATATACAGATCAAATCTTTCTTCAGGAAAGTTTTCTTATATGTTAGATCATTTTTTGTTCCATTTGCCTGATATTTTCTTCAGACACAGTAATTTTTTTTACTGTTGGATCTTCTTTGCCACATCTATCATCTTCTTTATAATAATTTTTATATTGTTCTTTTTTCCTAATTTGGTTTGTGAGATTTATCCTCCATGTTTTTATTTCCCAATTCTGACCCACATGACTTTGTTCTCATGAGTATATATTCTAATTTTTATTGCCTTTAATGGGGCACTCATGTCTGTAATGATTTCTAGTTTCTCTTTCATTTTATTCCTGAGTTTTCTATCTCAATTTTCATCTTCTGTTATTTCACTGTATCACTATTTTGAACGCTCTTTTGATAGTTTGTTTTCAAGAGGTCATCTGTTATCTGTAATTTCTTTGAGACTCTGGAGAACTTTTTTTTGGACACTTCCTGTGTTTCTCTGTGCCATTCCTCTTCAGAAATATGTTCTTCATCCATCTTTTCATTATGTTCCTTTTTTTCACCCCAGGTTTTATGCATAGGTCATAGTTGGCTGCTTTCCTCTGATAGGGCAGGCAAGATACCTTATGAAGAACAGGCTGGTTTTTGTTTATTCGTGTTTTGTGGCTTCTTCAAGGAAGCCTCTCTGAAATATATATACTCTTATCTTCTTCAAGAGTTCTTTTAATTCTTGCATCATGAGTTTCCCAAAACTCATACCATGCGCTGGCTGATTCTCATCTTGTTCCCTTTCTCAGTGTGTCTCTGTCACATTCTTTCAGACTCCTCTGTAAGTCTCATTACTGTTCATCAATCATTTGTGGATTAAGCTTTCACTCCTTCTTTCCCCAACTGACATGTGATGTTTGTGAAATACTCCTCTGGAATGGAGGAATTAGCAATGGATCAAATTAGATCTGTTTTAGAAAATACCACATTGCCGTTCCTTTTTGGTTGGAGAAGTGTAGGGCATATTTCAAAGGTAGTATACTTTTGAGTTATTTATTTTGAAAGGATTTTATGTTTTTATATCAAGGATTATTATGTTTCTTTTACTAGCCAATTCAGAAATTGAGTCAGCAATGTTCTTTTCTCCTAATTAAGTTTTAATTATAGCTAGGGGCATCCTAGGAGCCTATGGCCAAGAGCTCTAATATAAATAAAAACGCAGTATCATTCTCTGTTCTATTATAATTATTAACTGAGTTAAAGCAAAACCCACTGAGATGACTATTAAGCTGCAGTAGAAACTTTATGAAATGTGTGGTCCCCAAAAGCACTTTTTACATCAGTCCTTTCTGATGTAAGGTGTCAGAAAGAGGTAAGCTTACATATCACTTTCCTTTGAAAAGCATACTTTCCCAGACCTTCAGAACTTTTCCAAGAAGCTCTGCCCTGATTCTAGTCTGCCCTAATTATCTTTGGCGCTGAAGGAAAGTGAGAGACATCGCCTCAGCCCCTCCTCCTCATCTAGGGTGTTGTCATTAAAGACTGGGGTAGATAAAGAACTATTCTTCTGACTTGAACAGGTTTGGCTCAAATTTTTGGCTTGAATTTTTTTATGTTTTTGAGTATAATTTCTCAAGTATCCTGCAAACAGTCTTTCCCTGCATTTCTGTGGGCCCCACAGCAATATCACAGGTAAAAGGGGTTTTAAAAACAATTACTATGTAAGGTCCAGCACGGTGACTATAGTTAATAATACTGTATTACATAATTGAAAGTTGCTGAGAGAGTAAATTTTTTTTTTTTTTTTAACTTTTGGCCACGCCACACAGATTGTGGGATCTCAGCTCCCCGACCAGGGATCGAACCCCAGCCCTCAGCAGTGAGAGCGTGGAGCCTTAACCACTGGATCACCAGGGAATTTCCAAGAGTAAATCTTGAAAGTCCTCATCACGAGAAAAAAAAAATTGTAACTATGTATGGTGAGAGATGTTAACTAGACTCTTATGGTGGTGATCATTTCGTAATACATACAAATATCAAATCATTATGTTGTACACCTGAAACTAGCATAATGTTATATGTCAATTATACCTCAATATAAAAGAAAAATTGCAACATGGATTGAGGAGACATACTACTTTCAAGAATGATAAAACTTATAGCACTTGTCTGTCCATCTCTCTAATCTTTTTCGTACTTCCAGAATATAAGGAGGCTCAAAGTAAAACACTTCTTTGCCTTACAATCAGGGTAAACGTATTCCTTAGGTCATGAAAATCCACACTATGGTTCCCATGTTTTTTATACTATATTAGGGCCTATGACATGAGTCTTAAATCAAATTAGACATAGTTAAACAATTGTAGCCATTGACTGTTAGTTAATCATACGAAGCTATCAAATATTTAAGGCCATGTATTTCCTGGTTAAAAAAAAAAGAATATCTGACATATTTACAAAACAAATAGTCTGTAGTAGTCTACTGTAATGTAATTTATTCTCCAGCATAATTAATGTATTTTATATGTCTGTTTCAGCTGAGGACTTAAAATATTAACAAATATTTTTTTCAGGGAAAATAATCCTTAAAGCTAATTTAGAAAATCTAAAGCAGAATAACGTTTCACAAACTGCAGTTAAGTAAAATAAACAAACAAAATGGCAGACCTCATACATTTTTGCTTACAGGGAGACCCACTCCAAGATTCTAATGAGAATTCTGAGCATACAGTAAGAGAGAACACTTATCTCTGTGAATGACTTTTTAAAAGTATAAAGCTTCGGTTTGAATTAACTAACATCTATTATTCAATAGTTCAATTCCACAGACATTTACTGTACATACAGCACAAGGCAGACATATAAGACATGACCTCATGGAGTGAACGAGCTAGTAACTGGGAGATAAAGCAATGTGTACAGGTAACTGCAATAGAAGGCAGAAGGTGGTGATGCTATGAAAAGTACAAACAGAAAGGCTAGGATAGCAGAGAGGCCAGGATATTCACATCTAGCTGGGAGTAATGGAGAAGTCTTCTTGTAGGAGGCAGGCTTTAAGTTGAATCGCAGAGGATGGGAAAAATGAGGCTGGAGCATATGAAGGGCACAGCCTGATCAGAGGCATGGAAATGTGAAAGTATTAGAGTGTTTATGAACAAATGGAACACAGCTTGTCCAAGGGTGAGATGTGTTAGGCAGCAGTGGAAAGAAGCAAGTGTTGTACCTGAATGTGGACTTTTTCTTATTCACATAAGAAAAAAGTTGTTTTCCAGTTTCTCTATGCATCAGAATCACCTTGGGGATCCTATTAAAATTCCAGTTCCCAGGCCTGTCCCAGAGCTTTGGCTGCAGTAGGCTTAGGTGTATCTGTGCATGTGCATTTTCAATAAGCACTCTAGACCACATTTTGAGAAACACCCACGTGGGGCTTGGAAAGCAATCCTTCAGGAGTTAGAATGTATTTTTAGTTATCATAACTTTTGCGTGCGACAATTTGGTTAGTTTCAGAAACTCTGGTTTTTTGGCTTTGTTTATGGCACTGAATACTTTCTCTAATATAAAAATAGATAATGAGTTCTAAAAAGAATATCGATAAAATTGAATCGCACACACACACACGAACAGTTTACACCTCCAGTTATAAGAAATTTCTCTTCTACCAAAAGGAGTGTTCAGAAAATAAGCTGTGCAAGCCCAAGAATTCTGCTGAGTTTCAAGTGTCTGTATTCAGAAACAGTGTGAGACATCAAATGCTCTGCACATCAGTAGATTCATGTAGAAAAGAAATTTAACTAAGAGATGAACTAGGCTGGGGGGCACTGAGGAGGACTTCTATGTAATTTGACCTGTCAGTGTTATGTTGAAAAGGGCTGTGCTCATGCTTACATAAATCTTCATGCCGTTTCGACTAATTAATATGTGTAAAAACCTTAGGAAAATTTTCCACAGGGGTAATGCATCTCTTTACCCCTTTACCCCCTTTAGAACTCATTTTTCTTCTAAGCTTTTTTTAATGGGGGTTAGAATCCTGCAGTATGAATCACATTCTTGATTGTTTTGACAGCATTGCCGTATTTTCATCCTTTTGGTGTTTCTTAATTTCAGACCCTGCATTTTGACAGCTCAACCCTGTTGATTAATGCCTTGTAGGAACCCATATAGGGCCTGGCTGTTAGTGATCTGATTTTGTGCTGGAATGCCTGGGCTGGTATGTTGAACCCATTCACCACCTAGGTGGCTATGTGTGGACTAAATGAGCTGTGAAGGGTTTCCTCTTTGCCCAATCACAGTCTTCCTTGCGGAGCCCCACAGTATGCAGCCACTGCTCCCACATGGTTTGTCACAACCCATCAACAGAAATAAATGATTGCTATTCTCACCTGTCAGTGGGCTTGCCTCCACTTCAGCTGGCCTCATGATTGGAAGCTCAAAGGGAGCATTTCCCATCTCTGTAGAGCATGATTATGACTGAACGCACTGCTCCCCTATGCATCTTGGCCAGTAAAAACACGCACGGAAAGCAAATTAATTGGCTGTTTTGCCCCAGTGATTAGACCATTACACTTGAAGTCTGTAGAAACTGATACTAGGAAAGCAAGATTAGGTCGGTCCCGACTTTTATCTGCTTAGTGCAACATGATTAGCAACTGCTTCATTCAAGGTTAGTGCACTTGCTGCTGCGGAAGAAAATCTTCATAACGTAATGATGCCACATACCTTTAAGCTGATAAGCATGTTCTGGGCAGAATTCAAAAATCCCTTTGGGAAGGAAGCAAATGAGGATATGTAACAGAGAACTCATCAAATGGCTTTAAAGTCATCCTTATGTCTGGCACTTCTGAAAATTATATTCCTAGGAAACTGGCTCTGCAAGCTATATTTGCAGAGCGTCGAGATGGTAATTGTGTCAGTTCAGGAGACAAAGAATAAAAGGACCCAAGGAGCAACATGAAGTAGAAGGTGACACCTTTCAATGAACTAACTAAAAATGAGCATATGCTTTTAAAAGAAACAGAAAGCTCTTCTTTCTCATTATCAACAGAAAGAGCAAAGGAGAGCAAAAGATGCAATGGCAGGGCATCAAGTTAGACCTCATAATTAAATTCAGAGATGCAGTAGATCAAAGAGGAACCATATTAAAAAATTAGGTCTAGGGTGTGGATCTGAGTTTCCCTGTTAACAGCTTTGCCTGGAGTATAATGACAAGAGGCTTTATCTAACAGAATAATAAACAAAGTTAGAGTGTACAAGTAAAAGAATGCCTGACACTTTATTTTAAATATGATAGTGTTTTAGATTTAGGCCATGTCTCCAAAGCTAAGCAATTTTTATTATTGCCCTATCTTTTCTACCACCACCCAGGGATAAGAGAGTGAAAAAAAAAACTGTCAATAAATGTCAAAATCTGAGTTCCTAACTTCCATTCTCTCTGATTTTCTTAGAGGATCTTTTTCCATCTCATTGTTTGCTTTTTAGCCCACAGATGGATGCCCCAAGAGTAAACTAAATCTTCAAATGGTGTATAGTTTAGAAATACTATTAGTGTATTTGATGTTTATTTAATTTAGCTCAGTTTCACCTCTGCCACAGAAAGTGACACCTGTGGCTTAAAACCTAAAACACCTCTCTCTGCTTGGTACCAAGATTCAAATGCATAGAAGTTTTTCCCCATATCATAGACGTTTTGGTTTTCCAAACTCTTGGTATTTTTTTCCTCTTTTACTTTCCTTTACCAGCAGAAATTACTGTCTTCCAGTGTTTGGAGACATAATGTTTTGGGGCTCCTAAGTCACCTGTCTTCTAGGTTAAGCTTGCATGTCACCGTGGTGGACTCCTCCTTTCACATGGTTAGTGGTCCTTGTTGTAGGAAGTCTTGCCTGCTCAAGGCCATATTTACCTCCACCCTACACTGTATTTCCAGTTTCCTCTGTTAGAGTACACTGGATCTCTTACTCCTCCTCCTATCTTATTCTTGTCTTGGTCTACTCAAGTGAGATCTATCTCCTTGTCTCCGTATATTTTGCCTGCTCTTTTGGGTTCTACTTGCCATTCATTTTTTCCTTCTTGTCTTTACGTTTTTTGCCTACTTTTTTTAGTTTACAAACACCATTCCCTACTGGATCTCATCTGCTCATTGATCCAAGTGAACATTCTTTATCTTCTTTAACTCCTGGATCTTCATATTTCCTTACAAAGCATATCCCTAACTGTATTCTGAGATACAACTAGGCATTTCATACACATGCACACACACAAGTAAAAACTGGTGTCTTTTTAGAAATTTTGTGCCCATACCTGAATAAACACTGGGAAGTTAGAGATCACTGGATACATAAATAAATACATGATTGTTACTCGGCGTTAACACATAAGTTGTATTTGTTAGCCAGTGGCTGCCTTGATCTATGCTATTTATTCTATGATCGCTGTCAATACTAGGAATTTTCTTGTGTGATTTCAACATATACTTGTGATATTTAATATTTATTCGATAGCAAGGATTCACACTCTACAAATCTCCCATGGATTTGTAGCTGAAAAAGAAATTTTTAAATACAAAGTAGTCTTGTGTTACTCAAACTTTCCCCAATCAAATAAGCAAAAAGATTGAACTCTTCAAAGTGAAAATGAACAATCTTGTCTCTTGAGCTCCTGTTTTTATATTGTTCATAATTAGAATTGTGAAGAGTATGTAATGTCAAGTTTGGGAAACAGTGTCTTACAAAACATCTGCTTCAAGGATTTATAATATACAAGTTTACGTTGAAGAGACAACTTGATCAAGAAAAGTGAAGGCTCTGAGATTTTATTCTGCTTGCAAGCTAGCAAGATAGCCTGCCAACAGTTTCATAAAGGCTGGCAAAAGAGGCAAGGCCCTTAGGAAAGAGGCAAAGACCTAATTACTCAAGGCACCATGGGCAACACCACCTCCATGTTCACATTTGTTACCCTTGCCCCTCAAGTACCAGAGGGCAATGCAGATGCTTCACACATAGTGGGTTTGTGTCACAGCTGAGGAACCTCAAATTTAGGAAATCCAATCTTCTAAGGGGGCTGCCAGCAAACCTGCCCAACCTTTGCCCCTGAGGGAGTTATTATCTTTTTTATCCTGGTAGAGAAACAAATCTGCTCTCTGCCTTGAGGGAGTCACTACTTCTATCTTCCAAGGCTGTTTGCTTTGCAAACATCCTTGAAATGCAAACATCCTTGCAAAGATAGTCTGGGACAAAAGCTATCACAAGCCAGGTAGAAACACCATGGAGAACTGCCTCCTCTATAAAGTTTTAAGTTTAAGTTTAAAGACCAGACCCTTCCTTCCCTTATTAAGTAATCATGGACATATTGGAAAAGAAATGGAAATTAAATCCTCAAAAAAAAAAGAAAAGAAACCCTTCAAAATAGACTCTTATTCACTGAGGCAAACCTATGATATAAGAGAAGTTCATTTTCATTTTGGCCTCCTCTCACTTCAACATCCTTTCCTGATTAGCATCACTACCCCCTCCTCCAGCCTCTTCCCCTAATTAGATGCCCCAAGTGCTTCTGCTGAGCTTAGCAGAGCCCTCTACTCTCACTGCCTCAGGGCTTGAACTCTGAGAAATGGAGAAATGGGCCTTGGTCCTGGGCCATCTCTATCCTTGCCTTAATCAAACCTTATTTCTTCTTCCCCTTCTTTGCAAACATTAACACTGGCTGAGGTCCTAATGGCTCCTAGTGGCTTAAGGAATTATATGAGCATTCTAGGAGTTAAAATGCCTCGGTTCAATTGAAAGTTAACAGTAAATACTTGAGCAACTGTGACAAGCTACCGAGCTTTAGGACACCCTTCAAATAATAATCCCTAGTCAAACTCTGTCCCCTATGTTTATGTGAGGGCCTAGCTTGAGTTTTGACACAGAAAAATCATTAAAATTTTTGAATTATATGCATGAAATCTAATATTTGTTCAAGATGAGGGTAATCTAAATGAATATGTTAAAGTGACATTAACTTGCTTTTTTCTGTTGAGGAATTCATTAATGAAATACAACAGGCAAACAATTTCAAAGAATAAGGGAACAGAAAGGGAGAGCTTAGCTTCAGAAAGGCAACTTTTCAAGCTGTAGAAAGCATTGGGTGACAAATATTCAGGGAATCAGAAGACAAGATGGAATGACAGAGAAGGAAAGGGAAAAGGATCAAAAATGGCAATCAAGAAGAGAGAAGGGCAGAGCGGGAATCTGAATTTATTACCAAGGAGAGCAGGAGTTAAGGCAAGTGGTAAGAAAGTGGACCTAGTGCACATGAAGCAGAAATGTTCACCCACCAGGTACATTTTACACAGGCCAGAGGAGAGACCAATGCAATCTGCCTGGCAGGGAGAAGGAAACACCACTGGCTGTGGAATGAAGAAAAGGCAGCAAAGAACAAAGAAGATTTGACCTTAGACTTAGTGTGAGGGTTGTGAAGAGTCAAATACTTTTAAAAAATGATAAGCTGAAATACTGACAGAGAATGTAGGTATGTTTTTGTCTGGAGCTAAATATGAGATGAAGACCAAAAGATTTAGGAATTGAAGTCCCTTCTATTTGTATTATTGCTAATCTCATTTACCTAACTAGTCTACTTGCTTTCTGTATTTCTCTCTTTTAATTTTCCCTGGTTAATCTTCCTAAAATACATTTGATTATATCATTCTAGTTATTGCTTTATACGTTACTTTTATGGGTCTCTGCCTTATCTCCCACTACTTAACTGCCCGGACCTCTTTCCTCCTCTAACAAGCTTCTTGAAGAGGGTGGGCTTTACTGCTGAATGCATTTTCTAGTGGTCACAGTAATCTACCTGGCCCAATTCAATGAACACTTTTTAGTCCTAATCTAACTTGGTCTCTCTGGCATTTGAACTGATGAATGCTCATTCTTTCATGCAACTCCCTCCCCCCTTGCTTCCTTGCACTCTTCTTACCTAGTTGTCTTCCTCTCTACCTGATCAGTCCCCATAGCTCTTCCTCTGCTTGTCCCTGTCTTCACCTCCTGTAAACATCCCTGAGGACTCTCACAACCCAGACCTCCCTGATAAGCTCCAAATCCATATTTACAACTCTAGCTACTTCCACCCAAATGAACTCCTGTCACTTCAGATTCAATGTCCAAACCAGAATTCGCTATCTCACTGCCTCTTCCCAGCCCCATACTGGGCTCCTCTGTTGTGATTTTGGTGTATTTAGGGAAGACAAGTCAGTTCATCCCATCCAAAAGAGACTCTCCCATCATGCTTTGTTTAGGCTGGTCCAGGACCCCCAGTATATCACCTTAACATTATTCTGTCAGCTTGGAATTACAGACCAGCTGGTTCATTTCACCCTAAGTAGGTATTGATTCTAACCATAAGGAACAGAGAGTAAGATAAGAATATAGTAAAAGCAATATCTGTGGAAGATAACTCTGGAAGCAAATGGAAGGCATTTAGGCTTGAATCTGGAAATTCAGTTGGAGACTCTGGGACTAGAGGAAGAGGACCATCTGTGAAAGACATGCTGAGAGAAATGTTGGTGGAGCCAGTTCCATGCAGCTGGAGTAGAAGATATGTTTAGTCGCTGCTGTTTAGGCCTTTACACTTAGCTTTTAACACTGGTCAGGGGAACAAAGCCATTCATTTGTGGTAGTAGGAGGTAAAAAGCAGAGACTGCCTGGTTCTGGAGGACCCTGGGCTCCCGTTCACACTAAAGGGCTCGGTCTGTCCTGAGCAGATCAATGTCAACACCACTTGGGGCTGTATTTGGGGAGGTAAGCCATTTTTCTCCACCTCGTCACTTCCTCTTCATAGAAAAGATTCACACAAGTTTTCTCTAAGAACTTCCCTGTGCAGGAGTACAGGCATACCTCAGATATATTGCAGGTTTGTTTCCGGGACACAGCAATAAAGCGAATATCAGAATAAAATGAGTCAAATTTTTTGGTTTCCCTTGTTGTCATTTCAACAATCTCCACAGCATCTTCACCAGGAGTAGATTCAATCTCAAGAAACCACTTTCTTTGCTCAACCATAAAAAACAAGTCCTCATCCATTAAAGTATTATCATGAGATTACAGCAAATCAATTACATCTTCAGCCTCCACTTCTAATTCTAGTTCTCTTGCTCTTTCTACCACATCTGCAGTTACTTCTTCCACTGAGATCTTGAACAACTCCAAGTCATCCATGAGGTTTGCAACCAACTTCTTCCAAACTCCTGTTAATGTTGATATTTTGACCTCTTTCCACGAGTCAAGAATGTTCTTAATGGCATCTAGAATGGTGAATCCTTTCCAGGTTTTCAATTTACTTTGCCTAGATTCATCAGAGGAATCACTACCTATGGCAGCTATGGCCTTATGAAATGTATTTCTTAATATTATAAGACTTGAGGACTTCCCTGGTGGCGCAGTGGTTAAGAATCTGCCTGCTAATGCAGGGGACACGGGTTCGAGCCCTGGTCCGGGAAGATCCCACATGCCACAGAGCAACTAAACCCGTGTGCCACAACTACTGAGCCTGTGCTCTAGAGCCCACGACCCACAACTACTGAGCCCGTGTGCCACAACTACTGAAGCCTGCATGCCTAGAGCCCATGCTCCGCAACAAGAGAAGCCACTGCAATGAGAAGCCCGTGCACTGCAACAAAGAGTAGCTCCCACTTGCCACAACGAGAGAAAGCCTGTGCACAGCAATGAAGACCCAACGCAGCCAAAAATAAACAATAAATAAATTTAGAAAAAAAAAAGAGTTGAAAGTTGAAATTACTCCTTGATCTGTGGGCTGCAGAATGGATGTTGTGTCAGCAGACACGAAAACAACATTAATCTCACTGTACATCTCAATCAGTGTTCTCGGGTCACCAGGTGCATTGTCAATGAATGGTAATATTTTGAAAAGAATCTTTTCTTCTAAACAGTGGTCTCAACAGGGAATTCCCTGGCGGTCCAGTGGTTAGGACTCCATGCTGCCACTGCAGGCGGCATGGGTTCAATCCCTGGTCGGGGAACTAAGATCCCGAATGCTGCGTGGCGTGGCAAAAAAAAAAAGGAAAAGAAAAAGAAGGTCTCAAGAGTGGGCTTAAAATATTCAGTAAACCGTGTTGTCAACAGATGTGCTGTCATCCAGGCTCTTTTGCTCCATTTACAGAGCACAGGTAGAGTATATTTAGCATAATTCTTACAGGCCCTAGGATTTTTGAGATTGTAAATGAGCACTGGCTTCAACTTCAAGTCACCAGCTGCATTTTTAGCCCCTAACAAGAGAGTCAGCCTGTCCTTTGAAGTTTTGAAGCCAAGCATTGGCTTATCCTCTCTGGCTATGAAAGCCCTACATGGCATCTTCTTCCAACAGAAGGCTGTTTCATCTACACTGAGTCTGTTGTTTAGTGCAGCCACCTTCATTCATTATCTTAGTTAGATCTTTGGATCACTTGCTGCAGCTTCTGCATCAGCACTTGCTGTTTCACCTCATACTTCTATGTTACGAAGATGACTTCTTTCCTTCAACCTCATGAACCAACCTCTGCTGGGTTCAAACTTTTCTTCTGCAGCTTCCTCACCTCTTTCAGCCTTCATAGAATTGAAGAGAGTTAGGGCCTCATTCTGGATTAGGCTTTGGCTTAAGGAAATTTGGCCGGTTTGATCTTCTATCCAAATCACTAAAGCTGTCTTCATATCAGCAATAAGGCTGTTTTGCTCTCTTATCGTTTGTGTGTTCACTGGAGTAGCATTTTTAATTTCTTTCAAGCACTTTTCCTTTGCATTCACAACTTGCGTAACTGGTGCAAGAGGCCTAGTTTTCAACCTATCTCTGCTTCCTCGATAACTGTAATCGTTTCTAGCTTTTGATTTAAAGTGAGAGATATGTGACTTTTCCTTTCACTTGAACACTTAGAGTCCATTATAGGGTTATTAACTGGCCTAATTTCAATACTGTTGTATCTCAGGGAACAGGGAGGCCCAAGGAGAGGGAGAGAGATGGGGGAACGTAGAGCAGTCAGAACACACACACATTTATCAATTAAGTTTGCTGCCTTACATGGGCGTGATTTGTGGTGCCCGAAAACAATTACAATAGTAACATCAAAGATCACTGACTGCAGATCACCATAACAAATACAATAATAATAAAGTTTGAAATGTTGTGAGAATTACCAAAATGTGACACAGAGACACGAAGTGAGCAAATGCTGTTTGGAAAATGGTGACGATAGACTTGCTCAACACGGGGTTGCCACAAACCTTAAATGTGTAAAAAACTTAATATCTGCAAAGTGCAATAAAACAAGGTATGCCTGTATCAGACTAGACAGCCACAAAGGAACAGGAAATAGCTTGCTGATTTTTTTTTACACATTTGTAATTCTCTGCTATTGCCCTCTCTTTGGTGATAGTTTAGGAGAATGGAAAAGTACAGAAAGAGATTAGATTAAAATCCATATTTTAATCCTCTAGTTGCCAAATTTTCATGAATCTATGTTAATTAAATAACTTGAATCAGGCCCTCATTTACACATTTACTCCTTAATTATTGTGATTATCTTCACTTTAAAATTCTGCATCAACTGAAAATGAGTCTAATAAAACAAAAAAATATTGTGACATATTAATGTTGACATGAGGAAAATATGAACATTTCAAAGGCTTTCTCCCCCTATTTTACTGTATGTACATGTAGAAGGTGAATATGAGGCAGTTATTCAAACATTTCAGATCTCAAGTATCTAGATAACTGAAGGAAACCTTTGAAACTTACATTATTCCCAACTCGGGCTTCCCTGGTGATGCAGTGGTTAAGAATCTGCCAGCCAATGCAGGCGGACATGGGTTCGAGCCCTGGTCTGGGAAGATCCCACATGCTGCAGAGCAACTAAGCCCGTGCACCACAACTACTGAGCCTGTGCTGTAGAGCCCACGAACCACAACTACTGAGCCCGTGTGCCTAAAGCCCATGCTCCGCAACAAGAGAAGCCACTGCGATGAGAAGCCTGTGCACCGCAACGAAGGGTAGCCCCCGCTCCACACAACTAAAGTGAGCCTGTGCACAGCAATGAAGACCCAATGCAGCCAAAAATAAATAAATTAATTAATTAAAAATGGATTTCTATAAAAAATTATTCCCATCTTTTAATTTTCCACTTTGTTTGTTGAGTATAGACAGTTTCAAATGACTTATATGTCATTTTTAAATTGCCTTAAAATTGAAATAGATAGGGTAATCAGAGAACTTCACAGGAGAATAAAAGCTTCACTCTTAACAAATGTACATTCTCAGTGGTGTCTGATTTCACATCTTTTGTACATAGTAGCTTCCTCCACAAATGAGGAGTCATGAAGGTTAGCTTCCACAGTGATTCACAAAACCAAGCAGGGAATGAATCCCTAATGTCACATATGCTATATATACTCAGGATCATCATAGGCTGAACTAGTGGCCCACTGAAGAGCATATTTAGTTATACATACCCAAACTGTAGTTAAGCTTATATTTTAAAATGACAGTCTTGATTTTTAAAATCTTACTTTCTTAAAACTTATTTCAAAGAGTTATTAGACAGGGATAGAGAAGACAGAACTATAGTCTAGGAAGAACACTTTTGCTCTTCATATATTCAGATATCAGTGTTTGGTTAAAAAAAAAAAGAAAAGGAGGGAGGACCACAAAATCTATCACGGTGTTTTAAGGTGTTGGTATTGAGGACATAAGAACATATATGGGACTGAAAGTACATGATACTAAAGGGGTTGTATGAATTATAATCAGAAAACACTTATAAAGCAGTAGATTTTCTTATCAAAAAAGAAGGTAGCAATTTGCAAATGTCTCATTGTTGGGCTCTCTTATAACCTTGGGTATATTGCCCAATAATATATGATCATGGGGCTCGTTGAGTCAAAGTAATGAAATTCATAGAACATTGAATATATGCACTTTGGTTACAAAATCATCATGTGGTATAATAATAATGTAACACTAACATAAATACATCTGTATTCTGGAATGGAACAACATTAGTAACTCCAGAGTCTTTAGGTGAAGGGTGCGGACCTAATAATGGAAGCCATAAAACTATATTCCCACCTCAGTATCACATCAAAAACCAAACAAATATACAAAACCCAAAAGGACCGAAGCAGTAATGATATTCCCTAAACTACTTGAATGACTGTTCCTGGACTGCCTATAGTTTTCCAAACTCAAATGCTGTTTCTCACCTTTTGCTTTCTTCATGCTTTTCCCCCCTGTGCCTTGAACACCTGTGCTTCTGTCTTTCCCCCTAACTCCTACTCATCCACCTAGACGGAGTTCCAACCAGGCTGCTTTTGTTGTGGCTCCTCTGCATCACCAGCATTCCAAGCATATCTCTAGTAAGTCTAAAACTTGAAAGGATTTGCCCCACTGTAAATGATCTGAGGGCAAAGAGTGTGTGTACCTTTCATCTTTGATTCCCCTGCTTTGGCACAGTGCTCGTCACTTAGTGAGCATTCAAGGAATGGCTGTTGAACTAAACCAAACTGCAAAATCAACATTCCAGAGGAGTTCTGAGGAAAAGAGAGATTGCCGACATCCCAAAGAGTTGATCCTGTGCTACAGTTAAATTGGAGTGCTTCCTCCAAGAATTTACCCCGTGTATCTTGCCTCTAAACCCTAATTTATGTTCCTTCCTCCCCACAGCATATTTCCTCCCAGTGTCATCTGCTGAAATCCCACCCATGCTTCAAGGCCTCCATGAGATTACCTGTTCTCAATGAGCTTATTTCATTTTCCAGCTGGATGTTATTCCTCTGCCTTTAACCCATAGATTTCTGTTTTTTATGACAATTTCTAAGTTAAGCTTTGGACTCTCATTATTTATATATTTATGTCCTAAACATCTTTGTGCTTTTGCACTGGCTACTATTAAACTTTTATACATACCAAGTACTTTATAAACAGTTCTTTAATTGGATGCAATGAACCTAGGGCAAAAACAGTTTTTAGTAATGATATATCTGAAATAGATTATAAATATTACATTACTTAGATCATGAGCTATAAAGAAAAAGTTTTCTTTTAAAAAATTCAAGCTATATGAATAGATTACAAAAATATATACCATGTTCACAGAACTGAATGTAGTAAACTTATATAAGAAGAGACAACTAACTAAACCAAATCCTGTGAATCTTGATTCAGTCTATTAATTAAGAATTTGTAATAAATAATTTGATCCATTTATTTTTTATATTTTCTGCACGTGGTGAGCCAATTTAAGAGGATAAACAGTGCTAAAAGTCTTAAACCTTTAAATATGGGAATCAAAACTATTAATATTTACCTATTTTAAATATTAAAGCAGACTCTTCTACTTGGAAACATATATGCATTGGGAAGATCTATAATTCAGACTCCTCACTAACCACTGATCTATTTTTGTGAAGTTTTATGTGCCCCTTCAAATTTGATTGTTTCACTGATTTTGTAATTTAAATAAATTCAAACCAAGTTATTAGAATTCTTATCATTCATTTTCTCTCTTCCAAGATAATTAAGTGTTGGGTTTTAATCCCATCAGGAGAGGGTTTTTGTTTTTTGTTTTTTAATTTTTATTGGGGTATAACTGCTTGACAATGGTGTGTTAGTTTCTGCTGTATAACAAAGTGAATCAGCTCTATGTATACATATGTCCCCAAATCTCCTCTCTCTTGCGTCTCCCTCCCACCCTCCCTATCCCACGCCTCTAGGTGGTCACAAAGCCCTGAGCTGATTCAGGACAGGGTTTTGATAATGTGTTTCCCTCTGCAGACTACCAGGTGTTATCCCTTGTGGCCCCAGGGGTGGAGCCTGTCAAGCTTCCAGAAGGAGCTAAAGTTTAGAGTGACTGCTCCACCTAATGACCAGGACCAGGAATCTGCCCCTTCCTTGGCCTCCCCTGGGAGTTGCCATATGACAACTCATTCCCATCCAGCCCACTGACAATAAGTAAATGGTGTGTATTTCAATGTCCTTACAGATGAGCTACAAGTTCCACCAAACCATGCCTGTAAAGATTACTTTTGTGAAATCAGACATGAAAAGATGTGCATTAGGGCCCTCAGCTAGGTCTGAAGTAAGTGGCCTTCAGTCAAGGCAAATGCAAGATATGCTCTCCTGGCCCAGAGTCCTCAAGAGGCCAGATGAGGGAACATCCTGAGAGAAGGAGGTTCCTGAAAACCAGGGAGTAAGGCCCAGAGGACAAAGGAAGGGAAAAACATTATAAGCTTTGCTTCCTCTCCAGCCATTCTGCCCATTCTGTCACCAAGAGGCCTAAGCATTTAAGATTTCAAGGTCATGGAAAATCTAAGTAGTTCCTAGGAATGAGGCAGCTACCTCCTTATTCTTTGGTAAGTTCCTCCTATCACTGAAGGAACAAATACACAGTCTCCTTTCCTTCCCCTCCTCCCCAAAGAACCTTGTCTTTTTTTGCTGAAACCCACCTCCCCTGCTCAGAAAGAAATAGATATAAGGGTTGGGAAATTAGGATATATGTGGCTCATTAGATATTATATCAGGGTCCATTTTTCTCATCCATGCCTTTACCTACTAGGTCCAACCAAAACTGAAGTGTGTTTATTCTCCTTAATGATCTCACTTCTTCAATTTTAGCAATCACTCTTCCTTTTTCTCTCAAGCCATCTCCAGACTATGTAAGACTTCTTGTAATAAAATATTTTAGGGTTGAAAGGAACCTTATAAGTCACTTATTACAACCACTAGCCAAGTTCTCCTGAAATCCTAGTCAAACAAGGACAACTGGCCTACACTGCAAAGCTGACTGTTTTAGCTAATCAGATAGAGGAATCCATGCCCATAACTAGTGGGAGAAGACTGAAGAAGATTCTTGGGCCTTTCTCTCTTCTCCCAGGCTACCAACATATGTTTTCATGGCAAGTCACTGAAGATAATATTGCATTTAATATATCAGTTAAGAAAGGAAGACAAGAAGAGGGGGACAGGATGGTATAATGACAGGATGGAAGGGTCCTGTGGTTTTTTGAGCAGGTGGGACCGTTTATTTATTCAATGCGTAAGCCTTGATCCCATTTATTTTATTTTGAACAATCAGGAAAAACAGCTTTCTAGCTGGTAGCAGGAAGGTGATGTCGAAAAAAAGCAGAGATTCAAAGAGCAAGAATGCTATTCTTAAATTGGAACCTAACCTGGAAAATCAGTGAAATGTACTAAGGGACCATTCGTGACCAATGACTGGAATGCCATTTTGTATTTCTTTGCAAAGATGCACTCTTGCGTAATTAGCTTCCATAATCATAAAAGCACTTCTCAATGCAATAAGGCATTTTATTTGTTTTCCTATATGATGTTTATATAAAAATGTTACGCTTTTTTCAACCATACATCAGATACTCCTTATTTCTAGCATTGCCAATATGTTTTTATTGGTAAAAATCAAATATATTAAAACTATATTCTGACTAAATAATACTTTATCATGTTTTGCTGTTGTTGCTTTTAACTTGGAAAAGTTCATCTCAGATTTCATTTTCACTGTGTTACAATCCTGTGACAAGGGTTCTATTAATACTAAATAAACAGGTAAACAGGCATAAGGAAACTTGTTCAAGTCAAAGAGTTAGTTAGGGACTAGCTAATTGTTTGTGGTGCCATGTCTGGGGGCATATGTCTCCTCAGTCCCACATCTGGACCCTTTTAGCTAAAAAATGTGCTTTGAGTGGACTGTGCTCCCTTGTGAGCTGGGTCCTGCTGATAGTCCTTATAGAAACTGACTGCGAATGGAATATTCTCTGTCTGTTACCTTTTCTCATCAGTTTGTCACATGTCCTGTTCCAGTGAGCTCCTCCTCTGAAGAGACAGGAGCCACAAATGCAACTCTGTCATGTCAATCATTGACAAACATTCTCCAAGTGAAATTAATATGCAAGACTCGGGCTTCCCTGGTGGCGCAGTGGTTGAGAGACCGCCTGCCGATGCAGGGGACACGGGTTCGTGCCCCAGTCCGGGAAGGTCCCACATGCCGCGGAGCGGCTGGTCCCGTGAGCCGTGGCCGCTGAGCCTGCGTGTCCGGAGCCTGTGCTCCGCAACGGGAGAGGCCACAACGGTGAGAGGCCCGCGTACCGCAAAAAAAAAAAAAAAAAAAAAGCCAGACTCTGCATACAGTTTTGTAAGCATTCCTACAACGCACAAATATGCTGAATCTATCTAAGATTGTTCTTTTGAGCCAGAAAGTATTGAAAGGAACAAGTGAGACTATATTTTCTTTTTCAGGAAGCATTAAAGATGTCTTCTTTAGTTATTACACTAAATATTCTCTGACCAACAACATATGCTTGCTAATAATTTTTGTCTTGCAGAAACATGATTGTTTTCTAATGGGAGGCATTTGAAATGCCTTAGCTAAAGACTGATTTAAAGAAAAGCCTTCTTTTGGAATCATCTCAACATCTATCAGGTGGTATTATTTTTCCAATAGTCTTTTACTCTGTCCTTTGCATTCTAAAGAGCTTATGTCCAACCTATAATTATTTTCTGCTAATTAGAGTAATTCATGATTGATTATTCAAAATGATTCCTCTCCAAAATCAAATCCATTTCTTGTCATGACATTTAAAAAAGATACAAATAAAGTATTATCAGAATGCAAATTTCTGTCAGAAGGGAATACTTTTTAAGTTTTCTTTAAATAGCATTAAAATCTTTCTCTACCAGCACAGGCCCCGTGATTCCCTACATCAATTAATGTGGACTAAAGAAGGGCAATTGGACCATGAAGTGATGACTATTAATGGTTTTGATAATTACTAAGGATTACTTATACTGACTACATAGGAGTAGGTAATTTACAATATTCTTAAAGAAGAGCTGCAAAGCAGGAAGACCTAACGATGACTAAGGGCAAACAGTAAACACGTTAACGTGGGAAACTGGATGTCCAAAGATGTATTTTGACATGGATCATGCCTCTTTGTGGACACTCACTCAAGTCCGCTGATGGCTAAATCTCCCCTTCCTGGGAGAAAAGCCCGAATTCCACTTCCTTCCTTCAAGAGGCAGCCCCTTCCCCCATTAGCTCCTAGGGAGGCCCTGGACCTTTCTGTCTCTAAGCCAGGATCACACTTGTCTGCCTCCTGTGCCTTTATCCCACTCTTGGCCCTACTCATTGTTGGATGAGACACAGTGTCTTTCCTTAGAAGGTGAGATCTTTTCTACTTAAATTTTTCTTAGGCAATAGCCTTAACATTTGTGTGCTATACATAATCAAATTTTCTATGTACGTTTATTGAATACCTTCAGTGTGCAAAGCCTTAAAGTTGCATAATCTAAATGAAGAAATTTGAACAGACCAACTCTGTGTGACATAAACAGTTCTATTAGATTCAAGCATGGAAAACAAGATGTATATGCATAAATGTAAGAGTAAGAAAAAAAGGTCTTTAGAAATAGAAGCTACTTCTGGGATTCAGAGGACAAGAAGAGAAAATTATAAATCTAGGAAATGCTGAAATTGTTGCCAGAGGAAAGCACACTGCTTCCACTTTGACCAGGACATGTAACCATCGTGTACTTCACCTTCATTAAAACTTTTCAATTTATTTGCTTTTTTCCCCTAATGGGGTTACAACTTAACTTTTATAATAAAAAATTACTATAAAAGTTTGTTTTATCAAACATCCAGATTTTCAGAATAGCCATGACAAAAACTGGGGAAAAAAAAAAAAGAAAACTAGATGATAAGTGACCTTAGAAGTCTGTGATGGTGACAGTCATGCTTGCTAAATAGTGCATGTGTTTCTTTTCAGTTAGAACCATGTGACTAGTTCTGGCCAATGGACTGTGAACAGATTTATTGTGTGTCAAAACACTTAATTGCCAGTAGGAAGACACCCTATACCTATTTGCTATCGCCATGGCAACAAAAGAAGCTGTATGCTGAAATGGCAGATTCAAAGACAGAAGTGGCCTTGGTTGCTAGGTCACCACATGGAGGATACTGCTCGGCAGAGTTGCCTGGACTTACGGTCACTTTGCTTTCTTCAGCTTACAGAAGTCATTAACATTAATCTGTGTTGTATGTGGCTCAGTCAGGCCTCAAGGTACATCTTTGTGCTGCAAGAAACTGTTTCGTATAGGCCCATTTCTCATCTAAATACCAGAATAAGTTTACGTTGGCAGCGTATTAGGGTCTCCTTAAACACTCATCAACATAAATGCAGAGCTCCCTTTTTGTGCTGGCAGAAGTAATTCTATGTCTTTCATATTTGGGAGACAGCATGAAAGACTGCATACTGTTTAGTAAGAGGGCTATTTCTTTTAAAAGCTAAACAAACAATTAAAAAACCATTTGTATTACTTTGCTTTCTGTAGTTCGCTGGGTACACAAGGAAGTAGTAAGGCTGGAGATAATGATAGAATAATTTTATTTATCTAACTATCTGGAAAATTACTTTGCTAGGCAATTCTTTGAAAACTATTGCTGATTTTTGGTTTATATATCAAAAGTGTTAATATTCTAGTATTAATATTAAAAGTATTAATATTCTAATATTAATATTAAAAGTATTAACATTCTAATCATTACATCTGGTTGGATGTTCAAAGAGCTTAAGAATTATCATGACACTATTTAAATAAAATATTAGAGACCAGGCAAATGTCCAATGACAGATTATTCATATAATAGACTTGAGACCTCCTTTCCATGAAATATTTTGTAGCCATTTAACATGATAATGTAGAACATCAACTTTCAGATGGAGTGTGCTAACATTCATTTATCTGGCCAAAGATGGGAAGAGTTACAGCTAATATGCTAGGAACTGTGTGGATCTTGAAGCCTATCTTATTTATACTACAGCCTGATTGTCAAAATTTGCCTATATCCTTTGAATTTTGTGCAAGTGAGCATGTGACTTGCTTCAGGGGAAAAAATAGAGAACTATCATGAAAAGAATATCTAATGATACGACAAGCAATAAAGAATAAAGACAAAAGAAAATGAGCTGGACCGCCAACTCATGGCAGCTACACAGAATTGCAGGGATGGACTTAAGAAGGTATATTCATTAAGTATTAGACAAATGATCAAAGAAACTTAGCACTAGGGCAAATACTTGGCAAAACCAGAGAGTATGAATTGTCTGCTTTGAAAGCAGAAACTTGTCGAACTTGAAGTGCAATTATGTTTCACATATACTTTTTGAGGCCATCTTTTCTTTCTCAAGTGTAATTCTAGTTGTTGGCCATGGGATTTATTCTTCTTTTCTTCCCTTGTTACTTTAAGAAAACTGAGGCCAGCTGATGTGTTTTTACTCTCTATATTTGAATCTGAAGCGAAACAATTCCCATTGAGGGTTCTGGTGGAACTTTATTTTAGTTATGTTTTAATAAAGTCTTATTTGTATTGACTTCTGAGGCAGCATGGCATTCCCTAACTGATAAACTACTTGGGTTTACTTTTTTATGGAGAGATTTTAATTTAATATGATAGAGTCAATCGTTGTTTTTCAGGTTTTATGTGCATGCCTGGAAGCCTTTTAATAACTTGCAATAACAAACAAAATAAATGTGACTTTTAGGGTAGACACTCTTGTAATTGATATTTCTACCAACTCAGGGTGTTTATTTATTTTGCCAAAAAATAAAGTGCATTCTTTTCATCCTTGGGGAATAAAGAGTAATGGAGTTGCAAGTTACTAAAAAGTTGTGAGAGATTCAATAATTGCAATGAAAAATCTCATACAGATCTATTTCTTGCTTTAGACTTGATCCTCGCATAACTCACAAACAGTAAAAGATTTTTTCCATATTTTAATAAATTCATTTGCCTTTCTGCATAAAGTAATTAGGGATCAAGGTGTAACAGATATTTAAAAAATATATTAACAGTAGACAAGGTTTGTATGCACAGAAAACTATATTATTTTAACTTTGAAAATTGTATATTTTCAATACTGAAGAATGGGATTTTGAACACAGAAGTGATTTTGATAAATGGCAGAATTCTGCCTAAGGCCACAGAAGAAGCAAGAACAAGGAACATAAGAAGAGGGAATCCACAAATTAGTATGTTATGATTATTCTCTTTGATAGCATTTAACAACAGCTTTGAAAAGATCCAATGTCTTCCTACAGAAGTTTAAACTTATTTCTTCCATATCTAAGTAGCATGTACTGTAATTCAAATTGATATAGTTCCCTGAGAAATAGTGGGACAACCCTTGGATAGCGATGAGGCATTACTGAACAATGTTTTTGGATGATACACACTAATAGAAATTTGAGATTGAAATGGCCTTTTCAAGGCAGTAGATTACACCTATGAAAACACAAGATAGGTATTTAAGTTTTTCTCTCATTCCTTGATATTGACCCTCACTGAGTGTACGTGCATTAGTCAATTTGACACCTCAAGGATCCCTAATTGTTATGAAGATGTCAGCAGCCCGGTAACATTTTTTGAAAGGTCTATTAAAAAAAAAAAAAGTCTGAACGTTATTCACCCCAGGACTGAATATAATTTTTCACAATAGTTATAGGGTTGATGAAATACTGAATGGGTTGGGGGTAGATAGGTTGCAGCAGGTGGGGTGGGAAGAGGAAGCAGAGGAATATGACGATTTCAGTAATTTGCTGTGGTGATCATGCTTTGTCTCAGCTCTCAAGAAACAAAAGTAGTAGCTACTATTTATTAAGCTAAGCTGAGAACTTGGAGGTATAGAACCACTGAGCCTCAGTTTCTTCATCTTTATATAAGGGAATTGTCTAGCTCACAAATTACTGTGAAGATAAAATTATATAATATATATAAAAGCTGTTCCAAGTAAAATTATACAAAAGTATTAAAGGTTTAAAATCCATAGGTAGAGTTTTGTAAATGAGAGAACACTGAAAAGCCTTCCAGGAGACTACCCTGTAGATGTGTTCTTGATATAATGGGCACACTAAAGAAAAAAATGCTGTATAATAAAAAAAAAAAAGGAGTCAAATCCAGAGAAAACCATAATTCAAAAAAATATATGCACCCCAATGTTCATTGCAGCACTATTTACAATAGTCAAGACATGGAAGCAACTTAAATGTCCACTGACAGAGGAATGGATAAAGAAGATGTGGTATATATATACAATGGAATAATACTCAGCTGTAAAAAAGAATGAAATAATGCCAGTTGCAGCAAGATGGATGGACATAGAGATTATCATACTAAGTGAAGTCAGACAGAGAAAGACAAATATCATATGGTATCGCTTATATGTGGAATCTAAACAAAATGATACAAATGAACTTATTTACAAAACAGAAACAGACTCACAGACATAGAAAAGAAACTTATGGTTACCAAAGGGGAAATAAGGTGGAGGGATAAATTAGGAGTTTGGGATTAACAATACACAGTACTATATATAAAACAGATAACCAACAAGGACCTACTGTATGGCACAGGGAACTCCGTTCAATGTTATGTAACAACCTATAAGGGAAAAGAATCTGCAGCGGAATCTCTCTCTCTCTCTCTCTCTCTCTCTCTCTCTCTATATATATATATATATATATATGTATATATGGAATCTGAAAAGAAATATATATATGTATATATATGTAACTGAATCACTGTGCTGTATACCTGAAAATAACACGATATTGTAAATCAATTATACTTCAATTAAAAAAAAAAGGAGTCAAGGTTGAAAGAAACATTGCCTAACATAGATGTCATCTATGTCATCAAAGACTAGGAAGGTCCCATGCATTGCAAACCTTCAGGATATTCAAATATAAAATTTCAAATGTCTTTGACCCACCACCAGGTGTTGCCACACTCATTTTCTTACTGCAAATCTGATTTTTATATATTTCTAAATTTAGTTTTAAACGGTCAAATAATTACATCAGACTTACAAATAATAACTCATACAGTAATTAATATAGTCCACTCAGGGGAAAGAATAGTTTGAGGGTTTTTTTTTTTTTTTTCTGATCTCATTTATGTTATTACTTTCATTGTTGCAAAAAGTTTGAGGTAGACTTGTAAAATTTTCCTGCTTGTTTACAGTACTAAAGTAAATTTCCTGAGTCATTTATTTCTCTCTTGCCTGTATAAAAATGTTGTATGATAAATATTCCAAGAAGAGTCTAATATCAATATTGGTCTTTTCTCCTAGAGTTTCTAATCCTTCTAGTTTTTAAGCTTGAATATCTTGGAGTTCTCTTAGAGTCTTGCTTTTCCTGCCACATATTTATGTTCACTGAGTCCTATCTATACTTCCTTTTCATTGTTTTGACTCTTTATTCCTAGCTGATTGCTAATTTAATTCAGATGTTGCTCTAATAATCTTCTCCACAAACTTTCTAAACTCACTTCCTATGATACTGTGGCAAGCCAAGCAAAGTCTCCTCCTTCATCGGAGATGTTCTGACTTGGGGCAGGGTGGTTGTAGGAGTCTGTATGGTTTTCTTTTGGCAGAGAAGACCTTTCAGCGGGGATGCTGGACCTGAGACCTGAATGATGAGAAGGACCAGCTGTTTGAAGAATGGGAGGAGGAGAACTCCAGGGAAAGAGGGGAGCAAGTGAAAAGGCTGTGGTGGAGGTGTGAGCTTGGTGTATGTGAGCAAAGGAAGGCTGGCAAGGAGGATGTGGGAAGTGAGAAGAGATGGGGCCAGAGATGGGAGGGAAGCCAGATCACACGGGACCTCGCAGGAGTTTGTACTTTTCCTAAGAATGCTGGAGTGTCATTGAGGGGTTTTAAGCAAGGAGATGACAGGATCTGATTTAATTTTTAAATAGTCACTCTGGTTGCCGATAGATTGGATGCTGTGGAAATGGAGTCAGGGGACACGCCAGGATATTCTTACCTCCTTCCTCTAAATTGCCCAAAAGATCCTCTCTTACTGACTTGCCTATAAATAGATGTAGTCTTGTATTATTCCATGTTAGGTGTGCAGCACACAATTTTACCAAATGCTCTTTGAGGGACTTCATATCTTGGCCTCTGTGTCTTAGGACTCCTTTGTGCTTTCCATAGCATTTAGCCAAATGCTTTGTACCTGACAGGTATACAACAGATAGTAATTTTTTTAAATTAATTTATTTATTTGGTGGTGTGGTGTCTTAGTTGTGTCAGGCAGGCTCCTTAATTGCGGCACATGGGCTCCTTAGTTGTGGCATGCGAACTCTTCATCGTGGCATGTGGGATCTAGTTCCCTGACCAGGGATGCAACCCAGGTCCCCTGCATTGGGAGGGCAGAGTCTTATCCACTGTGCCACCAGGGAAGTCCCGATAGTATAGTAATTGTTGATGGAGCCCTATTATATAAACTACCCATCCTACCAAAACAGAATATACTTGAGCAGGTATGAAAACAGGGCTTTTGAGTCTTCTATATTCACTGAACCTCATTCCATGCCAACATCTAATAGAGTTCATCAACGTGACTGGAGCTAACCAAAAGTTTGTTGAAAATCATCAAATGCTACACTTAAGATATGAACATGTCATTGTGTGCAAATTTACCTTCAAAAGAAAAAAAAGAAAGTAAACAACATTTGCACTCTAATGATATGCATACTATAGTGTTTAGGAAGAAGTATACCAATGGCTGCAACATATTTTGAAATGAATCAAAAAATAAGACGGATTCGATGGATGGGCAGAAAGATAGATGGATAGATGCAAAGGCAAGTATAGTAAAATGGCAGAATCAAAGTGATAGGTATATGGGTATTTAGTGTAAAATTATTTCAACTTTTCTGTACAGCTGTAATTTTTCATAGTAAAGTATGGTGAAAAATTAGCTGAAAGTGATAACTAAAAATATTATATTAACAAAATGATTAAGTTTATAGTCATTGTACTTTTATGTATCTGAGCTTTCAGGAAAACTTCTAATCCTTACATAGAACATATATTTAGTCTATTAATTTATGACTTTGAAAAGTGCCCCAACTTCATATTGGCTTTATAAATTAGAGTTCTGGTTATATTCACCTATATTTCCTAAATAATAATTATGGCTCTGATAAAATTTTCTTATCTATACAATTCATAAAATAGAGTTCAGACATTAAATCATTGTTAAAATTGAGTATTTAGTGATACTTAGTGATAATAAAAATAATTATATTGTTACTTATTGGGCAGTATACTCTAACCATAGCACTTCATCATGAGTGAGAGCAAAAAGCACAATCAACTGAATATAGCAACAATCTCTCCCTGACTCACTCTCCCTCTCTCTCTCTTTCTCTCTCTCTCACTGCCCCATCTCCTCTTCTTCATCACTTTTTTTCTGATGCAGAGAAACTGCACAGGGTAGGTAAGCATGGGATTTAAATAGGAGGGGAAATTATCAACATTAATGTAATAATATTAATATTCTATAACTATATTTGTCTTTTTTGAGAATGAAATTTCTAAAAACCTGAAGCACTCCTGTGCTACTGTATAACATAAAGATGAACAATTTTTCTCAATTTGCAAACTTTTGGGTTTCACCTTTCTTTAAGTTCTAGACAGTTTATTTTAATGTATTGCTTTTGTGAATGATTTCAATGGAAAAATCTGTTCTTTAGTTATTCTTTTAAAACGACAGAATGCACATTCTCACATTAACACCTTTTTACTCTAGGAAAAATGAATGGAATGCCTATCTGAAGCACACTTTTAACTTTCAGTTTGTATTGCCGACAGTTGATATCTTTGAAGGAGACTTGGAGTGGCAACACAAAAGTATCCCTGCTTCAGCTGGGCCAACCTGTGGATAATGTTTGAAGTCAGTGGAAGCTTTAAGTTTTTAAAAGGTCTGCCCAGGTGTCAAGAAATATGAGAAATGGGCTCAGAGTTGTGTGGAAATGAATAGGTTGCATGCATTTTAAGGCAGTCTTACAGGAACACATTGAGAGATCTGGCATCCTTAAAATTGAGCATATGTCCTATCAACATTCCTAGTACAAAGTATTTTGTTACTGCTTCTGTGCAATAAATAGCCCTGTGCAAAGGCACATCATTGAACCAAAGCATATGGAGGTGGCTATTCAGCAATTCTGAGCTATGCTGCAGCCTTACTCACCTTTTTTCTACACATTTGCCAATGGAAATTTCTGCTCTAGAAATTATACTGTAGCAAAAAAAAGAAGTATATGCATGAGGGTGGGTTCCATTTCTCAGTACATAGCAACGTGAACCTGTGCTTTTGTCTGTTTCCTGAGACTACTGAATCAAAAAACATATGCACCTATGCTTTAAGGAAGCAGTAACTCTTTAAATTGCCCTTTATATTTACGAATACTTAATTACTTTATTTTGCCAAAACTTAAGTCATTAAAATCATCTTGAAGCTTGACTTAAATTTCAGAAGTAGCCTGCAAGTTGTATAATCGTTAACTATGTTCCATTCAACACATTTAAGAGATGTAAAAACTCACAAGTGATGATATAAAGGATAATTTACGCTTGCAATGCATTTTTGTCCAATTAATAGATTGCCTGTGTGTTGCATATTTTGCATGACAAAAGAGCAGAATATTAAACTGCCATTCATAATGAAAATGCACTTTGCAAATTAAAAGTGCCGAAACAGAAATTTTTCACCCTGTTTAGGAAATAAACAGTCCTTAACCAATTAAACTGCATTGTAATAATTCTATGATTTATTGCAAGTTGTTTAACTTTCAAAACTCGGCTAACCCATATTAAGGTCACAATCCATCATGTCTTGCTTGGAAAGCCAGCAAATAATGGCTGTTGTATTAGCTGCTTTTGATGATAGTATGAAAGAAGTATTAGCACTTGTCAACAAAACTGCTTACAACATAACATTAGCATGCATGGGCTGCTGTACCTATTTATTATTCTGGCAGCTTCACACATATTGTTACAAGCTTATAAAACATTTTGTCGGGTGGAAACCGAATGTACACTGTTTGGTTTTCTGATAGACTGGCAGCATAAATGTCTGGGCTGACTTAGTTTAGTTTAAGTGTAAATAGAGACACAAATTCTTCAACCTGTTCTCTTATTGATACTGAAAAGTGCTGAATTATTCAGCATCCAACTCTTCTGTTTGTGTCTATCACAGTTATCAATTACCCATCAGTCTTCTTGTCAAAACAGAATGGATTAATCTGGCTGAAAATAAGACAAATAAATGGATACTGTAACAGGGGTGTGGGGTTGCCAGACTGTCAAAGGGAAATCCAGGCAGTGACATTTGCCGTCAAAAATGGGATCTCTGGCTTAAGTGAGCAAATGATTCCCCTTTGTGAGCCAAGAATGCACTTAGCTCACCGTAAGTAAATTAATCTGCCTTCTTTGACTGCTAATGCATTAGCACTGAGGTAATAGTTCAGTTTCTAAAATTCCTTTATGTTTAAATAATTTTGGTCATTGCTATTATTCCTCACAGGAAATGCAGCTACATTCAGGTACTTTATCTTGACAAAGAGAGGGTTGCCTGGTAAATAAGTGGACCCATTTAACAGTGAAGTTATTGCTGATAGTTTTGTGCCACTTCATAGCTCTCAGCTGATGTGATACCAAGTAACTTTTGCACAGATGGCTGGTGGAACTCATCCAGCATCTGCAAAGTCCATCCCTGTTTTCTTTCCCAAACATTTTATTTGGAAATCTTGTTTGGCAAACTTCCTGAGACTCTGCCTAGCTGTTCAAAGTACATATTTCCAATCTATCTCATTTGGCCCTTCCATAAAAAAAGAGCCAGCAAAGTGCCTTCTTATTTGGCACAAAAATTGCAGCCACAGACTGAAGCAACTTTTAGGTTCCTGGCCAAAAATTTACAAGAATTTTATCTTAGATGCTTCCATACTGGACTGTTTTACATAGTCACCATTAACATCTGAAGCCTTCACATCATGACAGGATCAAAGCTCCCCAGTCTGTATCAACTGATAGCTTAACTTTGCTAAAAGTTCCCTCTTGTTCTCATTTTCCTTTGTATCCTAACCATCGTGGACATGGTTCTTACTTAGACTGAAGGGTGGTGAGTTATTTAAGAAGAGCTACCTGCTGGAAAATGGCTCCATCCACTTGATGATGAATGAACATATTACTTTTGAATGAATCATCATCTTTTTTTTTTGCTTTTTTTTGTAGATCATGTAAAGAATTTTAAGCATTTAAAACAAAAACAAAACAAAACAAAAAAAACCTTCCTATATATTTGCGGGGTTTGAAAGAGGTCACACTAATAATCAAATTCCAGGTGCAACTTCCATAATTCTCTTAAAGACTCTGACAGACTGGAAATTTCCATCTCACATTCCCAGAACATTACCTCAAGTTTCTCTTCAATGTAAATCAGTTTCCCAGAACTTCAACATTAAAAGGAAAGGTACTAATTGTCTTGGTCACAGCTCATCTTTGCTAAATCTCCTTTGTTTGGTAGATAATCTCAAAACTACCTCAAGAAGACAGCTATTTAAAATGTGCCAACACTGAACCTTCTCTTGAAATGAGGCAGTATTTTTGTTACCAATTTATTGTTTTACTTTGTCGCTCTTGACCTTCTTCTTCTCTTCAATAAATAACTCTTTTACACGGAAAGGTAGCATTGTACAATTTTGCATGGCCCCAAAGTATTTTCAAAGTTTTAACATTTTTTTTCTAAAATTAATTCTTTGCAATACTAGCAACTAGGTTAATTGACAGGTGTGTATCACGACCGTATTTCCAAATTCCAGATGTCGTTTCCCATTCTTTGAGGAGCGTTTCAAAATGCATGCCTGCCATTTCAGGCCCAACTGTTTAGTCCCAGTCTAAACATTCTCTCCCAATGGTACCCTTTTACCAAAATCCCAGTCAGTGGCTAAGTCCTGAAAAGTCTGCCTTTACAATGTCTCTTCTGTTATCCTCCCTTCAATTACCACTATCACCATGCTTTTGCAGTCCCTACGGATTCATTCATACATTCATGCATGCACCAATTCATTTATTCAACAGTTCTTTGAGTGCCTAACATGACTGGCTTCTCTCTGCCTCTCCTTCCAACACCCCTCCCCCTCTGGCGTTCTGCCTTCAGCCTGAAATGCCCTCTTCTGCCAACCTACCCATTCTTGAAATTTCAGTTCAATGCAACCTCTTTGGGCATTTTTCTTATTCCTTCACCCATGTGTTATTTCTTACTTCTTCAACTCACTTGAGCATTTTACTATTTCCCTTATCACAACAGGGGAGAATTTCTATCTCAGTCTCTAACCGTGTGACTGTGGGCAAGTTATATGCCCAACTGAAGCCTCAGTTTCTCCTCTAAAATTGGGGCTATTATTACTCCATAAGGTGTGAGGTTAAATGAGATCATGCGTATCACATTCTTAGAACAATGCCTGCGAACATTCAATATCTTGCTTGTTATATTATTATCGTATGCAGCAGGGATTTACAAATGCCTGCTGTAACATTTGTATGTTGAGAGATAACAATTTTATTGCCTTTGGTGTTTCTGAGGGGCTTAAAAACTACATTTACGCACTATCCCAGGTGGTGGACCAGGGCATCGCATTCTGGGCTGAACTCGCTGGCGCCAGGCTGCCTGTCTTCATATCCTGGCCCTTACCATTTACTAGCCCATTTTTTTTGGCGGAGGGCAGGGGCTGGTGGTGGTGGGGAAGTCAGGCAGTTAAAAGTTGCTATATCGAATGGATAGTTGTTAAGATTCGCTGAAAGTAAAATGTTTAGCAGTGCCTGGCTCATAGCAAGAATTCTATAAATGTAGCTTCGTCGGTATACTAGGGGGTGTCAAAATGCTCCTTGACCCAATTCTATGTGGTGAGAAAGGGCCATCAAAGCGAATGCATAATTCCCTGAATTATTGTCACATCATTCTAAAAGGCCTTCCTGAATAACACTTCTCCCAATCCCAGTCTATCTTGTATCTCCCAGACTGGCTAAAAACTGTCAAATTATATCACTCCCCAAACAGAGGGTGGTTCACATTCTCCATCTACTGGGACATCAACCTCTCTTTCCAGCTTGCAGGGTGCTCCCTTCTCCTCATTTTCGCCCTCAAGTGGACCGTTCATCTTCTAACACTTCAGTTACTGTCCTCCTGGGTCCGTAAACTCTCCCAGAGGCCACACTCTCTTTCTGGCCTTGCATCTTCTCTCATATTGATCACTTCCTTCCCTGCCCCATGTCTAGAAACATCCTCCCATCTGCATCCACCTTTCTACATTTAAGATGCTTGCCTCTGCCACAGGCTTTCTGACTAACTTGCCCTCAAAGATCTATCATCCAAATGCTCGAAGCATTTAGAGATGTTACCACACAATTTAGCTATCAATTACAAATTGTCTTACAGCATTTGCCATGTGTTTGTTTGCCTCTCCAGATATATTTCACTATCTTTTCTGTTTCCTAGCTCATTCTCTTTTTGGCTAATCCACAAAGCTCTACGGACAATCTCCCTGGTCTCTCATGGTAACCATGCCAGTTGTCCTCCAACTGTCCTTGCTATTGGCCGAGTCTGTTTTTATGCGCCAGGAAGAATTTGCCTTCTTTCGAAACTCTAAGATTTTTCTGCCATTTCTTAGAACAAATGACATTTTTATTCTACAACCAGCCTTACCTGATTAAGGCAGCACTATGTTGTTTGGGAGAAGCATGGACTTTAAGGTATTAGCGTTTTAGGTTCGAGTCTTGGTTTTGCCACTTTCTAACTTGTGTGACCTTGAGCAAGTCACTTTTCTGAGCCTCAATTTTGTTCAGTATAAAAATACTAATACCTAGCTCACAGAAAAGGTATGAGGGTTATAGGAGATGAATAATAAAGTGCCTGACACATAACAGGGAGTAAAGTTTAGATACTTCACCCCATATTCATAATACCTACAGTCTATTCTTACTTGACATACACATTGACACAATCATGATTACTCTATAGATCAGTTTTTTTTTCCGGTACTTATGCATCCATTTAACATCACTCACCAAATGATTAATTCCCTAGGAGTAGTATACATACTAATCTTAGTATCTGCAAATTTAACTAAGTGCTTTGTCATGAAACCTGTAGAAGCCAAACCTTACCAGTTGATCAGAGCTGATTAACATTGTAACTTATCTTTCAAATGAAACACTGGTCTGTTTTCTCCCTCACATTTAAGGAAATTGAAGGGCAAAGGCTAAAATTCCCTTGGTTAAGGATAAAATGCAGAGGAATGGAACTACCATGTACATGGCTTGCCTTCCAGTTTTTGAATTCTGGAAATGTATTCCAGGATAGTGGGGTAGGGTTTCACAGGATAGCTAATGAAAATTTCCTCTAGAGCAGTCACAGTTATCAAGCCAAAATGAGTCTCATAACTGAAATTACCTTCAAATTTTAATGAATCCCTCAGCAAACACTTGTTCTGGTCGGGTGTATCCAGACTTCGGTGGAGAAATGAGTGGTTTAAAACTGAAGACCTGCTTTAAGCAGAGTTTCTGAGTGGGGAAATCACAATAAAATATTGAATTCCTAGGTTTAAATGGGAAGCAAACTTGTACCTACTTTTTTCTTTCTTTCTTTTCTTCTTTTGAGGACAGTCTAAATTGCTCAACCTAGGCTGTTTATTGTTTCTAGCTACAGATATTTTCCTCTTCCCTGGGGACAATCTAACCTTCTGAGCAAGAGTTAGCATGCAGGGATTAAACAACCTCTGTGGGCAAGATATCGAGCAGAGAAAGTTCAAAACTTTATATGACTCATATATGACTGAAATAACAGTCTATCACATATAGTGGTGAAGACAGTTTCTAGCCTCACGGGTTTATCTTTGAGACTAGAAGAGGTCTTGAGAAACCACAATTCTTACCACTGGCTTTTAGGAGAAGGGTAGGCAGGGAATACTTCCCTCCTACCTCTTTAAACTCTTATTTAAAGGCTGTTGAGAAGTTCTGACTCAGCAACTTTTCAAGTTTTTCAGTCCTTTAAAAAGGTTTACATGTGACCTCAGCTCTGCACAACACAGGCTTATAATCAGTCTTCTGTTTGGAAAACCAAAGCTTTAGAGAAACTGAGTGAATAATGCCACAATAATGGTATTTCAGCTCAACAATGAGATTTTCTCCCATACACACACACACACACACACACACACACACACGTACACACACACAGCCCCTGGGAACAATTCTCAGGAGCATTTTATTGTTTTGATGGGATAATAAAATATGAGGTTATCATAGTAACAGTAAGATACCTTTACTCCTTCTGGAAGGAAAAGGTACAGCAAAATATTTTCCTAAGTGGCAAAGTGGACAAGAGCTCCTCTCCATCCTGTGTAGACAGTGTCTAGCCTTAGAAGAGGGATTCCCAGAGCGATAGTTTCACCCCACGTTGTGAAAGAGGTTAAAAATATATCTTTTGTCATAAGGTATTAGCACTGACAAGCTTATTATAGCAAACCAAGTCTCTTCTTCTACTCCTTCTCCCTGGGCTAATTTACCACATCTGAATTGCGTTTAGGGAGGGAGGGCTAGGGCAGGTGGGATGCATATAGTAAGTCAGCAAATAAAACTCTGTAGAAATTCTCTTCAAGATGAAACTGCTCCATAATTATTTCTTTGTTTATTTTCACAGTGATTGTCACCTTTGTCCACAGACTATTCTAGTAGAAGTTTGTCATTATGATGATCAGTCCATTATAGCACATACACATAGCAGATATTAGTTATCTCATATAATCCCCATACTTGTTCTGTAAGTGAGGTATTGTTTTTACATCTGAGCAAAACTGAAGTGCGGAGAGGTTAAGTGACTTGCCCACGGTCACAAAGTTAGCAAGTAGAAAGACCAAGAGTCAAACCCAAAACTCTATGACACCACAGCCCATGCTCCCTCCACATGATGTCATGCTGCCTCAACTGGGTAAGGCTGGCTGTAGAATAAAGATGTCATTTATTCTAAGAAATGGCAGAAATAGTTTGGAAGGAAGGTGGAAGGAATTTAATCATTTTCTCTTGTTCATATTTTCACCTCTCTCCTATATATCTTTATTTTCCTCACCTATTCATTTTTCCCATCTTTACTGTCCCCATTTTTATAATTGAATAAATAAGAAGATCGGTTCTTGAGGTAGAAAATGGTGGCAAATGTGTGCAGTTTCCTACTTAGTGGAATATGGGGAAGCTCCTGAATGGCCCTGACTCAAAAAGAACCCCAAATTTCCCATTCACCTACCATAGTTGCTGAAATTCCCACTATGAGAGAGTCACTCCTTTGGCTTAAGTGTACTTTGTCTCTTAAAGTTAACTTTGCACATGACAATTTATCATGTTATTTACAACTTTTCCCAAGATTTATGCTACCAATGTAATCAATCACAGAAAATGAAACTTTTGTTTAGTAATAAAGCCGCATGAAAGGTTTAGACAAGCCCTTTGTAGCCAGAGAAGAGAACAAGTTCTTTGGGAAAGGAAAACTGAAAGGAGTAAATGCTGAAAGGAGTAGATGCTGAAAGGAACAGATGCTGGGAAGGGCATGGTGCTCCGTGGAAAGCAATCTTAAAGTATGTCAGCCTTTTATTTAGGGTTGCGTGGATCTAGGGAGAAAGGAGGCATGTGCAGGCTTTTAAATAGGTTTAATTTCAGCTTACATGTCAGGAAGTCTTCCCTGACTCCCCAAGACCAGATTATGAGTACCTGCTCTGAGCATTTTAAAATATCTCTACTAAGATCTGTAAACAACTAATTTTGCTAATCACTGTCTGTCTGGCTCTATCACCAGATCATAAGTTCCTTGAGAGCATTAATTAATTCATTTGAGGAATATTTTTAATACCAGTGTAAAGTTCAGAAGGAAAACTATACAGATTTTAATATCCAAATGGTTGGAATTTTTTATCACTTTTTATTTGGAGATTGTGTGTAGCTTGAGTATAGAAAAAAAATCAAACACATGCTTCTACTTCGGGATTCTGGAGATGAGTAGATATTATGCAGTCACCTTTCAGTAGAAGGCTATGAACAGTTACTGGGATAATATAAAAGGGGATCATGAATATATTTAAGAAATGTTTCTGAGGTAAGGCAAAAATGTCTTAGGAGTTTTTCATTTATGCTAGGTTACTAAGAACATATTTCATAATCTCACTACTGACTTAAGAAATGTATAGATAGGTTCAAAGTGTAGAAGATTTTGAGACTCTAAAGAAAGAAATAAACACAAGAAATTGAACACGCAAGTGGAAGAACCAAAAACGAATGGATTTTAGTGTATTGCTAACTTGTAAAAGAGTACTGGGTGAGAAGCAACTTGACAATGATTGTTTAGAATCAATAACCCTTCCAAAGGAAAAGTTAAGAAGCAAACAACGAAAGCCCCTCAAACAGAAGGTTTTTTGAGAATTTGTCAGCTCATTACCTTGTTTGAATTATAAAATTGCTTCTTTGTCCTGATCAGAAAAATCCTGATATGACATAAGCCCCTGCCGGCCAAATTCTGTCACATGATCCCATAATGTCATTAGTAATCATTGGGTAAATCATCATGGCCATTAACACATGGAAACAGATTTGCCTACTGGAAAGGTTATCAGTGGATAACAGTGCATAGACCAAAGCCCTGTAACCTGTTGTATCTCTAAACTATGGCATGCACTTGGGGCCACTCACAGTAATTCCTGGCACCTCATCACTTGCTATAATGCAGAATATAGTAGAAAATGGGTCTCAATCCATGGACTCCGTTATTGGAGGGTGTGGGGAGTTTCTGACTGGCAGAAAGTCTTTGCTGCAACGTGGATTTACCTCTAAGGAGGCCCATGGGTGCGGGCCTGACAGCCCTGCTCAGCACGGTGCACTAACGAACCGTGCGCTAGTTGTTTTCCCTCTGTTAAATAAATCCGGCAGGGGTTATGAAGATGCTTTTAAGATTTCTGTTTTACTTCCTTAAATAAAACTACAATTTCAATCTGCTACGAACCATGGACATTGCCATTCTCTAGGTCAATAAAATGGTTGAGTATCAGCAGTTCTATAAGATTTGACCTAATTGTTAAATGGTCATGCAGATTTGGTACTACAATGTAACTGGGAAGAAAGCAAGAATTCAAATGTGAACACTAAATGCCTTGTTCCTTTCAAAGGAAGTCCTATCCAGTTAAAAGAGAAGGCAAATTCCTATTAGCTGCAATTATTATTTGGGGAATTTCTAATCACAAGGTGCTGTGAAGTATACACAATATACAGAACATTACCCTTGAGGAATTTATCATCTGTATGTGAGGATTTGGCTAAATATAGATCAAAAATAGTGTTTCCACTTTCTACACAGCAAACAAAAATGCTTTATTGTAAAGTGCAACTAATCTCTCATAAACTATACTGATGCCAGTACCACACATACCCAGAAATATCACTTACTGACCTTATTTTTAATGCACATCCACTCCCCCTCCAAAACACACACACACACACACACACACACACACACACACACAACTCAACTATATTAGTTTTCTTTCCAGGACTGGCGATGTAACTTGTAGGAATAATGCGAGGTCCCTTGTTAAAAAATGATTATGAATTTCGAGATGACGCCAGAAGAGCATTAAACTGGGGCCCTTCTCTCATGGAAACCTGTGGAACCACCCAGGTTGCATGCCCACGAAACCAACCTTGCTTCTTTCTGTTTCTCATACGTGCCAGGCTCATTCCCACACCAGGGCTTTGGTACTTGCTATTCTCTCTGCTTGGAAAGCTCTTCTCATGGCTAAGGTCTCGGCAAAAACACGTCCTCCTCAGAGCGGTCTTTCTTTACAACCCCTACCTAAAGAAGCTCCTTCTTTTGTCACTCTCTGAATACTACTTTGCTTTCTTTCCAATACTTTGCTCTGTTATTTTCCTGCTAATTTATTTATTGACTTATTTATGGTCTCGTTTCCCTCCACTGGGATGTACACTCCACAATAGAAGTGATTTTATCTTGCTTTACTTCCTCTTGTTTGCATCGTTCCTCAAATAGTACTTGGTACATAGTAGGTGTCCCCTAAATAAGTTTTTGATGAATAAATGAACAAACTAGGTTATTTACAAAATATTTCTAATTTGTAAAAAAGTTTCACTGGTCTTCAACTTTTTGTGTGTCCCCAAAGACACAGCTAACACACACATGCATCCAAACGGAAGAATGATCCAATGAGTGAAATTCAAAACTTCAGCCAATGCAATGCATCAAAAACGGAACATCCATTCAGCTGTGATTACTAAGAGATTTATCTTTAGAAATCATATTGCATTCTAAAGGTCAACCTGCTTTTAGAGTTAATTCTGCTAGGGATCTCATAACTTAAAATTATTATGTAAACTGTTATGTAAAATTGTTATGTTAAGTAAAAGTGAAGAGTAGGCATATATTAAAATGTTGACAGGAAACATCTCACAAAGTAATTTCTAAGAAAATATGGTAATTCTTAATTGCAATTGTGCCTACTGCCGATAATAGAATATAATTATTAAGACATTGTTAAACATTTTATTAGAAAACTGAATGTAGCTATACTTTTTTCACAAGCCTATTATTGACTTCAGAGTAGTTAAATAACAAAAAAAAAATCAAAATAATTACAAAAGGTCACAAAAATTAAGACTTTGAGCCTGTAAAGGAATTGCTATCATGCTATCATGAAAGTATCCTTGGTTGAATTAACCTGAAGCTCATGTTAGATTACAAAGCCTCCCATAAAATACTTATTTAATTGTATCTTTTAAATTTAAAAGTCAAAGATAATGGCCCCCTAAGTCTTGATTTTGCTTTTCATGGCCCAACTGGTTCTGGCTGGCGAGTTGATACTGCATGCAAATCATCTTTTCTGGTTGATTTCATAGTTTCCAGATACAACTAGAAATTAACAAAACAACTTATAAGTACTGACTGTTGAAGACTTTTCTACATATCCAACGAGATACGCAATGCAAGTTAAATAGGAGAGCATTTGCAATTTAAAATATAATTTTCCATAATGAAAATGTAAAGCAGTCATTCTGTTTCATTCAGCATGGCAGGTTAGGAATCCCCGTGAAGCTATATTGAAGCAAAGACTAGATTAATAATTTAATTTGGTTCAGAACTATGCAATCGGGCACCACAACCTTTTATTCTGTAACCAGCTGCTGACCCTAATATGATGAACCAATTAGACATCTCTATTTAATTGTTAGGTGACCCATCTAAAACTCACTAGGAATTTTCATTTTAAACAACACTTAAAGACTCCTAGTTACCCCCCTGGTGGAGGTGGTCGATTTGATAGAAGCACACAAAGGAGTCCAGCAAACGGGAGAAAAAACTGCAAGATCATTTTAGACTGTGTTCTGTAAAAGAACATCTTAATATAATGAGCCTTTTTTCAGTCTCCCTTGGCGGAGCATCAGCCCTCTCAGATAACCCCACACAAAGCAAATACCAGTCGTCTGAAGTTACATTTGCTCCCTGTTATCACAACTTATGCCACTTAATTCATTATTCAACGAATTCACTTTCTTGTTTATTAGATGCAAGGTAGCCGCTTATCCCTAAAGGCCATGTATGCAAAAGACTGCTTGTAATCCTGTCACTTCAAACCTCTCTAGGCTTTTATACTGCTTCAAGAATTAGGAGGAAAGAAGCAAACAATTTAGATTTATTCCTGATGATATTAAATCTGTACATGATGAAAGAAATAAGAAAGAAATGTGAACCTGAAGTTTGTTGATTTGGAAAGTGGCTTCAGATGTTATCTTTACGTGTAAAAGTTAGTACATTCACTCGTTTCCCATAATAAACACCTAGAATTAGTCTTCCTACATGAAAGGGGAATAAATTAATTAAATGCATTTTTCTTGGGTACAGGTTATCTGCGAAAAGGGTAATATATCTCATCAACTGCATTTCAAAGACGCAGGCTAGCTCAACCATTCACGTGCTTAAGACAGATATTAACATACTTTAAAATCTGATATCTGATCTGTCAAGGTTTTGGGGTACCATTCTTTAAGTATATTTAATATTGGATTAAAAAGTGCAATGAAAATTTTTTTTTCAACATGGGTAATTCAAGATTCTTTTTGGTAGTCAATAACAAGATATGATAAATATATTCTGCATAATATGATATAACTATTTGAACTGTTCACACAACATAATATTAATGGTCAGAGATATTTCAAGTTGATTCAGTAATCTTATGCTATTAAAATTATTAAAATGTAAATGAATTACTGAATTAAACAACTTTCACTGCACTCTTAGCACAATTAATATTGTATAAAATTATCTGCATAATTATACACAGTATGTTTACATAAAACATCCAGGAAAAAGCTACAAATCAGCGGCTGAGTATAAAATATTTTAAGCTGTGCGCTGAAGTCTTCTAAATATGGAAATCTAAGTGGTTGTTTAGTATTGGTGCTTGATGTAACTGCAGACAGTTCTAAATTTTATGCTTTACTTATTTAAATGCTAAATAACCCTATACTTATTTTTTAAATTCTTATAAATATATATGATTTATAAAATGTATCTAGACTGAATGTGTTTTAAACCTCTGTGCATTATACACAAAATTAAGGGCATTTATTTCCTTCAATTAATTTACATTATGGGCTAACTACTTGAGATTCAACATTAGTTCATCAACAAAAGCCACAGAGGACATTTTAATGCAGCGTATATACACAGCTATGACTAGGACAAAAGACTCGACATCCCCAGAAAATAGGAACCATTTATAGGGAACCTCATTTTATGAATAGAGTTGTGACTAATAAAATGATTTGTACAGAATTACCTGCAACTATTCTAAGGAAGGAAATACACTTGAAAATTCACATATCGAGTAACTGTGGATATTACTGTAGTTATTGCCATTCTTCCAAAACATCAGTCATAGTAATATAGGGATGAACAAATTGATTCACCTGAATAATTAACCTTACCACAGCATAACTACCTTAGGTGCAGATTAATGTTTTCTGTTCAGCTTAAGACATATACCTACCAGAGAAATCACACTCATTAAATATACTGCAAAAATCAATTGTTTTCTGCCACTCTGAGGAATTAATATAACAACTAAGTTGTGCAGTGTTTTTAAAAGCTTATGTTCATCTGTGCCGATTAAACAGAAACAACAAAATAGAACAAAATGAAATTAACAAAGAGTGCTAATAAAATACAACTTTTCTGTTGATATCTTATATAACTTTATTCATTATTGTACAACTTTTGGTTTTTTACATGTGGGAGATTTAAAAAGTCACTCAGTGATTTTTATAGTGCAACCGTATGCTAGATAAAGATATTTAAGCTGTCAGTATAAACTGCTTCTGTTTTCATTTTGCATTTAATTTCAATGCCAGACTCAAGGCATAAATTTTTCATCACCTGCAATGCTATGAATAAAAGATTAAAAAAAGAACTGAGAAGAAATTCTAACACATGCGGTGCATGCAGCACATTGTGCAGACGTAGTATTCATAACTAGATGTTTAATTTCCATCTTTTTTTTTTTTTTAACGTCAGGAACATTATTATTTGAGTTAATACATCATGGAGCTAATTTCCAGTATTTCAGCTTGCAGAGTTTAAGTTTACCTAGTTTGGGCCAAATAGGCCATTCATTCCACTTGAAATCTGAAGTATACACCCTAGGATTTACATGCTACTTTGTTAGCACCGCTGGATTCTATTACTCTCGTATTTCTAGAAAGGGAATATTTCAACATCATATATTTTTGTTTTATTCCATGAAATAGCATGTACATTAACCTTGCCTGAAAGTTCAAAGAACTGAGAATTACAGAAACGATCCCACCTAATATCAGTTCCTCATTAAGGCTTGCTTCGTGTTCTCAGCCGAAAGATATAATCAATCCCAAGAGGCAAAGTTATGAGCTCAGTGTTAAGGCATTTTTTTATTTAGTACTTAGGACTGTTTTCTGTAGCACAATGCATCTTCATTGTCACTTTATTAGCCTCCAAAGGACACACACACCAGAACAATTTCTAATTCTTGCCAATAGACTCTTAGTGAGCAAGAGATATGCAACAGCTCTTCCTAATCTCATCAGGAGGGCCCTGGCTTTATTAGCCTTTTCATTCTGAAACCTCACTTTCTCAGGGCAGTCAAGAACCTGTTGAGGACGCCAGGCCTGTTGGGGACAGCAAGAGTTAGTCCCTCAGATGTCAGTGACATCTAATAACATCTAGCTTAATGTCTTTGGCTCTAATTACTCATACTAATTTTTTACGGTTATTGAAATTCAATCTAGGGAAAGCTTTGGAAAAAAAATAAGCCAAACCATGTTCTGCTACATTATTATCAGTGGTATCCAATTAGCTCAGTTGATTAGCTGATAGTGCTAATGAGACCTAGATCATTGGCTCAATTCCAGGGTAGCCACTTAGTTTTACTTTGTTCGATAGTCACAGACAGATACCTCGTTTTACCCAGGTGTCTTAAGTGCTACTGGTCACCAAAATAACCGAATGAGAGAGTAAGAATGAATCAGTGCAAACCTGTCCCTACAGCTAGGCTCTAGAGGGCATCGGTATCACCTTTGCGATGATCGTACAAAAATAAGTATTTTAATAAAAGAAAACTCTTTTTGGCTTATTGTTTATGACTGTAAAGCAAGCACTTTATATCTTCAAAACATTAATGGGCTTTAATTAGCTAGACTTTATAACGTCTCTATGATGTTGGCAAGTTTAATTAAACTTACTTTACAGATGACAAAGCTTAAACTGAGAGATTGAATCACTTGTCTGAGGTCACATAAAATGTCAGGGGCATTTCTCAGATAAGAATCCCTGTCTTCTGTATCTCATTCCATCATATTACCCATGAGACTGCTCTGCCTCTATGGAAACATCCTAAAGTCACAGTAACATGTCACTATATTATCACATTATTTTTCATTATGCCAGAAGACACAAGCTTAGTGAAAGACATGGTGAGGCAAGGATTACAGATGTATCTCCTTTTAAGCAACATAAATGTATGGAAATTTGGATTTGTTGAACAGATAAATTAGAGGGTGTCATGTATCACTTAGTCTATGCTACCTCACATTGCTATTAACCACTTTTTTTTTGCATGTCCTAACTTCCCAACTAGACAGCACAGAGACCAGACCATGTCTTGCATCGCTTTGAATCGGTAGTAGGTATTAATAAATATTTATTCATGACAATGGCATTTGACTGGAGGGGGACAGGAGAATATAAGACTTCATACGCTATGGGAATGGTAAAATAGGGAGGGAGAGAGGCTTCATGATAGTGGGCAGGGGTGGATTTTTCCCGTTGAACTTCTGTCATTAAGGCAATTCTATTTTAATATATTATAAGCAAAAGCTTTATAAGAACACCTAACACATATCCCGGATAGCCCGCATGAAGAGGATCTAGAGAGATTACACAATTAAGGAAAATTCTTGCCATTCTTGGAATGCTCAGCATCAGGGAGAGGAGGCAAGTTGATGCAGCTGTGGAAGGTAGAGGCTTCACTTTGCAACCCCACAGCATCCTGTCAATAGGGAAATGGTGTTGCGAGATTAGTTGCTCAGTATTACAGAAGAGAAAAACACACGATGGCGGGGCAGCGGGGAGGACAGTAAACATTTTCCATTTTATAAAATGATTATTCATAAGACGTTTTAAAGTTGTGTGCTCTTCTCATGACTGAAGTGATCGTAAGTTAAAACTGATTTACTAGCAAGTTTCAAAAATACGGCAATTTTGTGAGTTAAAGTATGCCTGTAAAGATTTTCCTCCCCTTGGGTAGCTGACTTGGATTTGATTCTCTTAGTAAGGATCAAGTCAAGAACTATTGAGGTTGCTTTGTAACATGAGGAACTGTTTTGGAAATAGGTCTTAACACCTATGTGATCTAAGAAGGAAATGGCAGCAAACTCAAGGTATAATGTGCATATTCCTCGGACATGGGCCAATCCAAGTTTTTCATTTCAATACAGTCATCTTCTTCCTGTTCATGTCTCTCTATCATTACATCTCTGGTTATTGGACTCTTTCAAAGAACAGCCTTATGGAGTCAATGGAATGGTCTTATCACTAACTCCCATAGTGGTTAGGGATAATCACTTTTTTATCTTATATATGAATAATCTGCACAAGATTATTAGAAAATATAAATTCATTTCTCAACCTTGTTAAAAACTAGAAAAAATTAAAGTCATTTAGCGCTTATTCTCAGGTGAAATATAGCATTCACTTTCATGCTACACAGATTTACAGTAAAATTACATGGTCAATATAGTTCAATTTTCATCTTCTGATTTTTAAAATAATATTAATGAATTAGAGCTTTATACTATTTGAGCTTTGAGACTTCCTTAATGTGTAAGAAAATGTACTAAACACTAGTATTTCAGGGATGGTTTCTTCCTACTGCATTTGGATTTATTAACCTAGGAAGATTCCAGGTCCATGAACCCCTTGAAAGCACATGCATATTTGGAGGGGTATATGCATATGTTGCATGCTTCTAGGCAGAGAGCTTTTCCTAGAACTTCAAAGGAGTTCTTGTTTCAAAAACAGATGTACTACTGTACATCTTCATCTTGTGTTTGCTTTTAAGAAGTTAATATTTATCTCTTTATAATACTGAAAGATACCTATATGTATACCTACATGTATTCAGTGTAATTTCTTTATGAATTAGCAGGATACTCAAATGAGTTTAAGATGCTAGAATTGATGGAGTGCTTCCCAGAACTTCTGCTGCCTGTGTCCTTGTCCCCATGGTGAGCCACAGCCACCCCCCGCCTCTGCAGGAGACCCTCCAACACTAGCAGCTGTGTGGCTGACAGGGTGTTGGTGCTCCGGCCGGGCGTCAGGCCTGTGCCTTTGAGGTGGGAGAGCCGAGTTCAGGACATTGGTCCACAAGAGACTTCCCAACTCCACATAATATCAAACGGTGAAAGCTCTCCCAGAGATCTCCGTCTCGACGCTAAGACCCAGCTCCACTCAATGGCCAGCAAACTCCAGTGCTGGACGCCCCATGCCAAATAAATAGCAAGACAGGAACACAACCCCACCCATTAGCAGAGAGGATGCCTAAAATCATAATAAGGTCACAGACACCCCAAAACACACCACCGGATGCAGTCCTGCCCACCAGAAAGACAAGGTTCTGCCCACCAGAAAGACAAGATCCAGCCTCATCCACCAGAACACAGGCACCAGTCCCCTCTACCAGGAAGCCTACACAACCCACTGTACCAACCTTAGCCACTGGGGGCAGACACCAAAAACAATGGGAACTACGAACCTGCAGCCTGCGAAAAGGAGACCCCAAACACAGCAAGATAACAAAATGAGAAGACAGAGAGACACACAGTAGGTGAAGGAGCAAGGTAAAAACCCACCAGACCAAACATATGAAGAGGAAATAGGCAGTCTACCCGAAAAAGAATTCAGAGTAATGATAGTAAAGATGATCCAAAATCTTGGAAACAGAATGGAGAAAATACAAGAAACATGTAACAGGGACCTAGAAGAACTAAAGAGCGAACAAACAATGATGAACAACACAATAAATGAAATTAAAAATTCCCTAGAAGGAATCAATAGCAGAATAACTGAGACAGAAGAATGGATAAGAGACCTGGAAGATAAAATAGTGGAAATAACTACCACAGAGCAGAATAAAGAAAAAAGGATGTAAAGAATTGAGGACAGTCTCAGAGACCTCTGGGACAACATTAAATGCACCAACATTCGAGTTATAGGGGTCCCAGAAGAAGAAGAGAAAAGGAAAGGACTGAGAAAATATTTGAAGAGATTATAGTTGAAAACTTCCCTAATATGGGAAAGGAAATAGTTATTCAAGTCCAGAAGGCACAGAGAGTCCCATACAGGATAAATCCAAGAAGAAACACGCCAAGACACATAATAATCAAACTATCAAAAATTAAATACAAAGAAAAAATATTAAAAGCAGCAAGGGAAAAACAACAAATAACATACCAGGGAATCCCCATAAGGTTAACTAGAGGGGTGGGATAGGGAGGGTGGGAAGGAGATGCAAGAGGGAGGAGATATGGGGATATATGTATATGTGTAGCTGATTCACTTTGTTATAAAGCAGAAACTAACACACCATTGTAAAGTAATTATACTCCAATAAAGGTGTTTTAAAAATAAAAAATAAAATTAAAAAATGAAAATTAAAAGAAAATAAAAATTTTATATGAGATGCAATTAATCAAGAATGATTAGGAGAAATAAAAATTAGGAAAATAAATACCATTGTAAAGTAATTATACTCCAATAAACATGTTAAATAAAAAATAAAATTAAAATGAAAATTAAAAGAAAATAAAAATTTTATATGAGATGTAGTTAATCAAGAATGATTAGGAGAGATAAAAATATGACCAAGGCAATGATTTAGACTATTAAAGAAAGAATATTTATGATAAAAAATAAATAAAATGCTAGAATTTGTTTCTAATAATGAAAAGAAAGGAAAGCAACACACACGACAACTAAGAAAATTTACGCTAATTATAATATTTCTATACTAAGCACTGGAAGAGATTAACAGAGGCAGTTAAAGAAATGTCTTCCCTTGAGATATTTGAGATATAAATAAATCCTCTTTCTAAGAGATATTAGGTGTAGTTCTTCCTAGGAAGTAGTGTGCTAGACTAGAAATCTTGGGGTCCTTTCCAGGTTTATACTTTCTTCATTATGTGCTTCTAGGCAATGTAAAATAACTATTTTTATTCATTGTCAATCAAACAGATCACTTAGACACATGCTATGCTTAGCTAACCTGTCTTTTAAAAAGGAAACCTATTTTGAACCAAAATACCCTAATCACACACACAAACAGACACAGAGGATGAGAAGAGAGAGAACTGGGTTCCCTTTAGATTTATATCATCAATTCACTGAGTTCTCAAAAGCAAGTTAATCTTGCCCCAGACCCTTGAAATACATATCTATTTTTTACTCCCAATTGCCTCAAATACAGAAAGTTGGATTTGAGATTCTTAGTCCCTATTCCAGGTTTATGCAAACAAAATTGCTTGAGAAGGGCCCCGGGAATCTACAGTGTAACAGGTGGTCCAATACACCCATGATCACGCAATTTCAGCAAATCTGGAAGGATGTGATATACTTAGCCCTTTAAGATTTTGGGATTTTGGCTAGTTGGTATGTGGTTCCTTTCTTCTGAAGATCTTCAACATATTATGTAACTCCCTGAAATCAATTTCACCTAGAGGCTGGGAGAATAATTCCAATCATGAAAGGAATTGTTGGTGAATATGCAACACAGCATTCAAGGAGTTAATTCAAAATTCTATTGTCGGGCTTCCCTCGTGGCGCAGTGGTTGAGGATCTGCCTGCTAATGCAGGGGACACGGGTTCGAGCCCTGGTCTGGGAGGATCCCACATGCCGCGGAGCAACTAGGCCCGTGAGCCACAACTACTGAGTCTGTGCGTCTGGAGCCTGTGCTCCGCAACAAGAGGCCGCAATAGTGAGAGGCCCGCACACCGCGATGAAGAGTGGCCCCCGCTTGCCACAATTAGAGAAAGCCCTTGCACAGAAACAAAGACGCAACACGGCAAAAATAAATTAATTAATTAAGAGTTAGGACTTCAACATATTCATTAAAAAAAAATTCTATTGGCAAGAAATATAGAGGAATGGGAACATGTGTATGATATTAAAAATAACAGCTTTCCTTATTGTCCTTTAAAAATCAGTACTGATTTCAAAAAGCATTGATAAGCACAGGGTCAAAATGTTTTTTCAGTCATACTCTTGGGGATCCATTAATATATTCTTCTGGACAACTGGTTCTATTCAGATCTCACAAAAAAGGCTTTTAATTCAAAAGGGGAAGGGCAAGGTATTGGTGGAAAATTGTAAAAGGTTTATGTCTTTTTTTTGTTTTGTTTTGATTAACAAAATTGAGAGCCAAGACAACTTCTGTTTCTAATCATGTTTCTATTAACTTAGACCTTTTTTTCCCCAACCTGAAAGTGTGGGGCAAAATCTCTACAGAGTCATTTGCCCATATAACAATGCCACTTGGAGAATAGATCTATGACCAAAAACATGGTTAACAATGGACATTTTTGCCTTGGGTATGAGACCCAGTAACATCATAGTATATTTTAAATAACGTAAGCTTATATATAAAGGAGTAAATATAAATACAGGAGTAAATGCAAAGATAATGACACATCTATTGACAAACACCAGAGTTTCCCAATCAACAGGAAGTGACTGCAGGTTTAGCAACTAATCTACAAAACAATGTCAAAAATATGAGTGGTAACCTAATAATGAGAATATACCTTTCTTAGGTTTCTAAAAGGTAATGCCTAGACATACTGATGTATTTCTAGATTTTTCTTCATAGAGGAAATGCTACAGAATGAATGGCGGTCACTGCACATCAGAGGGCTGCTTTACTGTAAAGGGAAGCCCATGCAGCCATTTTGGTGTAATCTTGCACAGCTCAGTTGGTAGCTCCATGCTGACTGGTGTGTAAATTCCATTATTATTTAAAGTAAAATGCTGAATTGTTAATGTAAATTCAACTGCCCCTTTTTTGTTAAGTAAGCAGATTTACTTTTGGCCGACCCCAGGGAATAGCTTTAAATTTCGTTGTGTAGCTAAGTGATTTTCATTTGGGGCATATGTGAACATTTTTTAAAAAGAATTCCTACAGATACAGAATTGATACTTGGAGTTTCTTCTAAATTTTATGTGCCAACTTATTTAAATTATTAAGATTGAACTAGCTTTTGATCTCAGACCATCATTTTATAATCATTTTATCAATAACAGAAGCTCGGCTTTACTATTTCTTCACAATAATTTCGTTATGCTCCAAATTCAAGATTCATACTTTTAGTGACTCTGAAGTGATTATCTTCTCAATTAATTATTCGTAAGCCTCTAGGCTTATCAGTATGGTGAATTTTAGAATGCCCCCAGTAAGAATGTAAAATCACTCCTGAAACACACAGTATATATTATAACACTACTGTTAAACAATCACCTAAGTTTCAGGGCGACTAAAATGTTTTCCAGTGCTCTCCATGTTGATTTCTAGTAGTATTCCCATCAATGATATATTAGCAAACTAGTAACTTAGTGATTTAGACTGATGAACATGACTTTTTTTGAAGTTTCTGTTATACAGTAAATTATTTTTAAACACAATTTTTGGGTAGTTCATTTATTTAAATGACTCCTAAACCTTGGGAAAGATTAAGAATAAAGTTTTATGTCAGCTTCATTTTTAATGGTTTTCTGGTGCCTTTCTTCTATGGTAATCTAATTTATATTATCTTTAAAATCTATCATACAAATATATTACCAGGCACAATTTTTCTAAGTAGTAGCATTACTATTATTTTTATATTTATACTTATTTATTCAAGTCACTCAGCATGCTATTAATGGACCATGTAGTTAGAAATCCTAATTTGTTCTTATGACTTATAATTAGTTTAAATAAATGTTAAGTACAAAGTATTTTGAAGTTTATAAAAATTATTTTTTGTGTGTGTCACATCCATGTCCGTAGATATAAAAAAAAAGATTTTCTTTCTTTCATAATATACTATAATATGGTTACAAGTGCATTGAAATTCATCTTGTTAGAATGGTAGTAATATATCCCACTAGGACTACTGTTCCTAGTAGCAATTTAAAATAATTATTGTGAGACTTGATGCTAGACATCAGGTTTGCAATAGAATTACAATGAGGGAAGTGTATTAGAGACAAAACATTGCTGGAAGAAAACTTCATAATGGCGCAATTTGGAACTAAGCCTCAATTTTACAGTAATAGATTCTCTTTATGATGGCACAAAGGAGTGAATGCACTTAGCAAATTTAAATCTATTATTAGTCACACTTTGTGGATTGCAGTACAAAAAGGAGAAAAGAAATTAGCTTTTTAAGTATGTTCTTATATAAAACAGGTTCTAGTAAGAACAGTCTTATAGAAAAACCTCCTTGCTACACTGCAGAAGTACTGGCAGTCCCTATAACAGGAGAGGGTTGTCCAGGTTTAAAAGTCTTTCCAAAATAGTTCTGGAGGTCTCTGATTTCAAATCATAAATTTCTGAAGTCAGGATACATTCAACATCACTACATTTCTTGTTTACAGAAATACAGTATAGAACAAGAAAGACAGGTAATTTGGTCTTCGCTGCTTACTGCAACCTCTCTCCTTGAATAAAGATGTGTCTTTAGTTCACATGGCTACTATACCGGCCTTTAACGTGATTTCAATTACAGTAAGAGAACTCAACAGCGTTAGGCCAGTATGATTTGGCACTCGTCTGTGTAAAAGGAGTTTCAATAGGCAATTTGGCAAAGGAAACCAACAGCAAGAATTCAGTAGGTATTTTTAATATAAAATCAAAACACTAATAATCCAAGCTTCCATTTTCAAGTTAAGTGAAACCTTATAGCTTTGTTTTAATTATGATCCATTTTTCCTATTTCATCCTAAAATAATACTGAGTAGAATATCTGACAATAGTACAATTTAGGTTTAAAATAACATATAATATTTCCATCATGTTATTGATTGGATACATAGGAATGCGGCTGTAATCCTCAAGAAATGTGAAACAAAATTCTTATCTGAGATGTTTCACATAAGTATTTATCTGTGGAAAAGAGTAGAATCACCCGGTTGAATTGAGAAAGGCTAACCATACACACAAAGAATTAATGTTGGTAGATTGATGGGATAAGAAAGCAAGGGCAAAAAATGAACGGTCACCCATAAAATAAAGTCCTACACAGCCTAAATGGGGCAGATATAAATAAAATAAAACAGTCCAAAAACTTTGCTAAAAACAGCATTTTCTTATAAATTATTCACATTTACTGCCCATATTAACACTTAATATTGCTTTCCTATGATTTTGTTTTTGCTCTGTAGCTGCCTCTGTTTAATAATTCGAGTACACTTTTATCCTACCGGGCTCCAGTTAGCAGTTTATACATAGGCTCATGTCTGCCAGCATTCAATTAATCCCTAAAATACATACTCTCGTTCTTTCACTTCAAAGACATCACCCTCTCCAAGTTTTCCTCCCACTTCTCAGTCTTCAGTATGTGGTATATACCTCAGCTTTGGGTCTTATCTTTCCTTCTACATACTCATCCATTCCCACAGCTTCAGTTAACATTTATGTGCTGATAACTCAAATCTCTCTCTTTACTGAGCTCCAGACCCATACACCCATCTCCTACTGAGTATCCATCTCTCCTCAGGTACTCCATAGGCATCTCAAACTTAGGGTGCCCCAAAATGAATCTGGCATCTACTCTCTCCCTGAACCCAAATCTATTTTTTTCCCACGTGTTGTTCATCTTAGTTAAGCGTTTACTCAGCTGCCCAAGCCTGAAAACTGTATATCATCCTGGAAACATCTCTCTTCTTTCTCCCATTTTCAACCAATCCTCAAGTTCAGATGTTTTTACCTCCTATTTAACAAACTTGTTAATTTCCATCTATTCCCATTGCCACTGTCCTAATTTGGGCCACCATCATTTCTCTACAGAATTATTCTAACAGTCTCCAAATGGTTTTACCTCACCCTGATCCAATCCATTTTCCATGTTACAGAAGGAAGATTCTTTCAAAATCAAAACACATAAGGGAAATGACTGAAAAATATGATTGCATAAATTAAAAAAAAATCTCTTCAGGAAAAAATTCCCCAATAAAATCAAAGATAAATCATAAACTTGGAAAAATATTTGCAATACATAGAGCAAAGAGTTAATGTTGCTAGTCAATAAAGAACTCATAAATCAATATCTAAAAGAAATAAAGGCAAAGGACATAAGCAGCCAGTTTGCATAAAAATAAATGGGATTTAAGAATCCGAAAAGATGCATGGGACTTCCCTGGTGGTCCAGTGGCTAAGACTCTGCACTCCCAATGCAGGGGGCCCGGGTTCCATCCCTGGTTGGGGAACTGGATCCCACATGCCACAACTAAGAGTTCACATGTCAGACTTCCCTGGTGGCACAGTGGTTAAGAATCCGCCTGCCAATGCAGGGGACATGGGTTCGATCCCTGGTTCGGGAATTGATCCCACATGCCGCGGAGCAACTAAGCCAATGCAGCACAACTACTGAGCCTTCACTCCAGAGCCCGCGAGCCACAGCTACTGAGCTTGCATGCCACAACTAATGAAGCCCGTGCACCTAGAGCCTGTGCTCCACAACAAGAGAAGCCACTGCAATGAGAAGCCCATGAACTGCAACGGAGAGTAGCTGCCACTTGCTGCAACAAGAGAAAGCCTGCACACAGCAACGAAGACCCAATGGAGCCCAAAATAAATAAATAAATAAATTTTAAAAAATAGAAGAGTTTGCATGCTTCAACTAAAGATCCTTCATGCCACAACTAAACGTCCTGCATGCTGCAAATAAGAACCGGCAAAACCAAATAAATAAATATTAAAAAAAGAATCTGAAAAGATGCTTAATCTCACTCATTGGAAAGGAAATGTAAATCAAAATTACAAATCACTTTATACCTATAAGATTGAGAAAAATTTAAAAATTTGAGCATGTGGGAAAAATAAGCCCTATCATATATTATCAATGGGTATGTAAATTAGATAAATGAACAAGGATGCTTATTGTAGCAATTTTTACAATATGTAAAATGGAAGATAATATGAATATTCATCAAATGAATTTTGGTTAAACCATTTGTGGAAATGCATATCCTGGAATATTAGGCTGTAGTAAAAAAGAACAAGGTGGATCTTAAGGAGGTCATATGGAAAAATCTCCATGTTATATTTTTAAGAGGAAAAAGTGAGGTAGAGAACAGTTTGTACAAAGTGCTCTTATTTGTGTAAAAAAGGATATGTATACATATATATGTATATGTATGCATAGATAGAAATTCTCTGAAAAACTGCATAAGAAATGTTCACAAGGAAGGACGTAGGGGGAGGGATAAATTAGGAGGTTGGGATTAACACATACACACTGCTATAGATAAAATGGATAACCAACAAGAACCTACTGTATAGCACAGGGAACTCTACTCAATATTTTGTAACAACCTATAAGGGAAAAGAATCTGAAAAAGAAAAAAATATATATATATAACTGAATCACTGTGCTGTACACCTGAAACTAACACGACATTGTAAATCAACTTATACTTCAATTAAAAAAAAAAAGATGTTCACAGTGATAGCCTTTGAGGAGCCCTTTTATGCTGTGGCATGTGCTATTGATACTTTTTCAATAAGTGAAAACACCTAGTTATAAACATTACAAACACTATCATGCCATTCTCACCTTTAAAAACTTTCATGGTTTCTAATTACTGTTAGGATGACATTCAGGTTCCTTAAAAAAGCTCACATGACATTTAAGACAGGGTCTTAGCCTCACAGTGACCCTTTCTCTCACCACTTCCCTCTCTCAAACCCTACCTCTGGTCACAGGAAACATCTTCAGTTCCTCAAAGGTATGTGGAACAATTCCTTCTACACTGTTCACTTTTTCCTGTCTAATTATTCATGCTTCAGAAAATGTGAAAGTCTCTTTGGCCAGGAAGGGTTTTCTGATCTTCATATCCTTTTTAATGTTTAATTACATGTCTTTCCTACCACTAGATCACATGCTCCATGAAGACAGGGACCATACCTCCCTTGCTCACAGTTATAAACCCAGTGATAAATGTAATGCCTAGTGTTCAAATAACTGGATGTAGATGAACAGAAAGAATTAAAAGGAATTTGACTGATTTATTGTTAAGCAGCTACAATGTGGCCAGTCTTTAGTAGTGATTTTGGAAGTAAAAGAGAAGGTAAAGAATGAGCTGAAAGTGGGGAGTTTGGGTTGCAAAAGCACACAAAGCTGCTCAGGATTATTACAAGTATGCGAAGAACATTGAAGGAACGTTGAAAAACTGATCAACGGGTTAAAAAAGTGTGGAATTTGGGAATGGGAACAGAATGGGAAGGGATGAATAAGGGTAGATTTCCTGATGAATGTGGGGTTTTAACTTGATCTTTAAGTAAGATGGGAAAAGGATGAAGGGTTTTGGAAATGAGAATGGAAATAAGGAGGAAGGGTTTTCTAAGTGAAGGCAAGAATGTAAGCAAGAGAACAGTGAGGCTGTAGAGATGCAGTTCCCCTAAAAAGTTGCTTTGTTTCTGCTCAAAGGGAGACTTGGCCTGCTCTATTCCCCACAGCTTTGTGATGATGCCATCTCAGACCTAGTCTAGAGGTACTACGTTCTCCAGAAATGGGCTCTGGAAGACATACTAGAGGAGGTTCCCAGTGGCCACCTTGGGATGGAAACATTATTGCTGAGCTGAAACCATTATTGCTGGTGCCCAAACCTGTCCACCTTCAGGATAACTCTGCTGAGTTTCTAGGCTACTACGTGCTTTGTAACTCTTGAAAGAAACATCAAAGCGTGGCTCATTTTTCCCCCTTTAATTCCAGTATTCAAGTCTTCATAAACTTTTTCTAGCAAATGATACGTCATTTCTGCCTCTTTCACTCCACCTCCACTGCTGCCACTTGAATCTAGGCTTCATCGCTTCTTTCCTGGAGAACTCCTTGATTTCTTACATCATTCCTTCCCACTTCAGGTCCATTTTCTCCTCACATCTGCAGGATATGATTTCTGTGCTAGGCACTCTCTTTTTTTCACACTTCACATGTTTTCTCCACTGGTGATCATTTGCTCCCATTTCTTCAACAATCACCTGTACACTAATGGCTCTCAAATTTATGTTTTGGGCCTGAACTTTCTCCTGAATTTCCAATAGGAAACTGAACATGTCACAGGACAAATTCCTTCTCTTTCCCCAAGACCTTTTTCTCCAGTATGTCTCATCTTGTTAATGCCACCACCTTTGCTCTGAGTGGAACAGGCTACAAGCATTGAATGATCTTTTGCCTTTTCCACAATCACTTAACATATTTTATTACTTCTTCTTCCAAACGTTCCTTAAATTGTTTGCTCTTTTTTCACTTCTGCTGCACTTCAGGGATTCCAGTCCTCAGTATCGCTGGCTTAGTCTTCTCATTGTTTTCCAGGCTTGCAGTATTTCCACCTCTAGACCATGCTCTGATCTGCCGGGACAACCTCATAGTAAGAAGCCTCCAATGGCTTACCAAAACATAAGGTATAAGGATTGTTGCTGCTACCTGAATCCAGTTGCCATTTCTGGTCTTATATTTCCAACCAAACTTCCCATATTTCCAACCTTCTCAAGATAATGAGCCACTCTCTATTTTTAAACAGTGCCAAGTTTTCCCACATTTCTGGGCCTTTGCCAATGCAGTTTTCTTAGCCCAGTGTATGCTTTCTCCCGTTTCTAGGTGGCCACCACCTATAACTCCTTTCATTTACTCTCACAAGTCATCTCTTGTAATTTTTTTCTCTTTGCCCCCAAGTCGAATTAATTGATTACTTATCTGCATTCGGATAACACATTAAACACACACACTGGGACTTCCCTGGTGGCGCAGTAGTTGGGAATCCGCCTGCCAAAGCAGGGGACACGGGTTCGAGCCCTGGTCCGGGAGGATCCCACATGCTGCGGAGCAAATGGGCCCGTGCGCCACAACTGCTGAGCCTGTGCTCTGGAGCCCACGAGCCACAACTACTGAGGCCCGCGCGCCTAGAGCCCATGCTCCACAACAAGAGAGGCCACCGCAATGAGAAACCCACTCACCATAACGAAGAGTGGCCCTCGCTCACCGCAACTAGAGAAAGCCCACGCACGGCAACAAAGACCCAATGCAGCCAAAAATAAATAAATAAATAAAATTTAAAAAACAAAACAAAACAAAACAAAACACACACACAACCATGTGTTAGGACAAGCTGTTTGGGATCATCACTACTGTGTGATCAAATCACAAAGCTGGTTCAATGACTAAACCCGGAGCTCTTTGACTCCTCCAAGTGCCTAGCACAGTGTTTGGCACAGGGTAATCATTTAATACATGTGTGTTCAATGGAGGACTAGATAACCTTCTATGGCTTTTTCTACATCAAAGTTAACTTTCTCAGATTGGCAATCAAAGAACTCTTTGAAATTGTCCATTGCTCCCTCAACATCATTTCTTCATTTGCCTTAGAAACAGGGCTCTGTGCCTCATGTAGATCATAAATATACTTTATTTGCATTTATATCAATTTCTAAACTTCTGCTTATACTATTTCTCCTACTTGGAAAGGGTTCTGCCTCCTCAACCTGTATGAAGTTTCTAAGCACATGTCTCTCTGCAACTTAGAAACCCTCTGGAACTCTGCATTTTATGCGGGCTATCTACTCATTTTGTATGCCCTTAGATCTACACCTTTTGTATGACATGATTCTTTGCACACAAACACACCTCACACACACATGTATATTTTATTCTATAGGTTGAACCTATGAAATAGCCAATATCCAAAAATTTTGACCTACAAAAATGGCAATTTCACGTGGTTCGACCTAATTATAAAATTTCTGAAGGCAAGTTGCCACAACACAAAGTTTTGGGTGTGGGGGGTTTGGGGCACAATTCTATGCAGACAGTAGGTCAGAGATTCTCAAAGTGAGGTCTGTGGACCCCTTTGGGTCCCTGAGATCCTTTTAGGGGTTCATGAAACAAACAATTTTCATAATGATACTAAAATATTATTTGCCTTTTTTTTTTTCTTTTTTACTGTGTTGAAATTTGTAATAATGCTACAAAAGCAATGGTGAGTAAAACTACTGGTGCCTTTGCACCAATTAATGCAGTGGCGCCAAACTCCTCTAGAGTTCATTGTATTCTTTGCTGCCTTGCACTTGTTTTTTTTTTTTTTTTTTTTTTAAAGCCGGGATGACTTAGGGATGCCCTTAATGAGGTAGTAAAAATAACCCATTTTACTGAATCTTGACAATTGAATATACATCTTTTTAATATTTTGGGTGATGAAATGGAAAGTACACATAAAGCACTTCCACTACATACCAAAGCACAATGGTTGTCTAGGGGAAAAGCACTTGTGTGGTTGAGTTACAGGCTGAACTAGCCACTCTTGTCCTGGAATACCACTTTTACTAGAAAGAACAACTGACAGGTATCTGATAGATATTTTCTCAAAGATGAACAACATAAGACAGTCATTTCAAGGAAAGCAACTGATGGTATTTGTTGCCAATGATAAAATTCAAACATTCAAGCAAATTCAAAATTCTGGAAAACTTGTATCTGCTGCCATAGACTTGGCAGTTTCCCAGCATTTAAAGAATTTTCTGGTGAGATTAGTGGTGATAAAAAACAATTATAAGTTTTGATATTGTATAATGAAGTATATCAACATTTAAAGATCTGTATAATTCAGTGAGCCAGTATTTTTCAGATGAACAATACCTGAAGTTACTAAATGTTACATGGTAAAAGATTCTTTGAAGTGCAAAGTATGGTCTCAGATTCCACATAGCAATTAAACTTTTAGAGACCACACTTGTTGAGTTTTGGTGTAGTATTAGAAAAATACCCACACTAATCTGAAGTAGAAATAAAAACATTCCTATATATTTGTGTGAGGCCAGACTTTTTCCCCTATACTTCAACCAAAGCATCAAACCAAAACAGATTCAATGTGGAAGAAGATATGAGAATCCAGGTATATTAAGTCAGACATTAAAGAGATTTGCAAAAAGCAATGTCACTCTTACATTATCTTTTTGTTTTGAAAAATGTAGTTATTTTTCATAAAATGTTATTTATGTTCATATGTAACTGGTTTTATTATTATTTTCAAGTGAACTAACATATACTTTAAAAATTTTAAGTTTTAGTTTCTAATATGGTAAATATCAGTAGAAATAATCCTCATAAATGAAAGCTTGGGGGGGATCTTCAATAATTTTTAAGAATGTAAAAGGGTCCTGAGACCAAAAATTTGAGAACCACTGCGGTAGATGCTCATTAAATGTCTAGTGAGGTCCTGAATCAATGAAGCAATACAAAGGAAACAAGGAAGGTTGTGATTATATATGCTGAGATATGTGATTAGGGGTTCACTTTTGTGGGCTGCCTCAAATACTAGGCTGTTACCATTCCTGTCACCATACTGAGAAGTGAATGAGGATTAAATCCTACTCAGTTTCAGAAAGCAATGAGGTGTTCCATTGGCACATCAATTGAAACTCAGTTTTAAATGGAAGCAGGATTAATTATTCTTTAAAAATTACAAATGAAAAAGGACTCACAGAGTAAATGTCCCCCTCATCTGGCACTGGTTCCATATATCAGGCAAAATCTTCAGGAACAACTCGTAGACTTCCCTTAAATTGCTTTAGAAAATGTGAGTTATGAATACTACTACAAGGTACATTTCCTGGGAGGCTGGATCACCAAACACACAACACTGGGAAGTAGTCAGTCTGTTAGCATTGAAGTTGTGCTCTCACAACACAACTCCTTTGGGCAGGATGGGTGTGGGGAATGGATAGTTTCATGGTGAAGTCAAGTGGGGCAACAAGGAAAGCGAGGCAGGAGCAGTTCTTCAAAGGAGCACTGAATTATCAACACAAAGTCAAAAACATGTGGCAAATTGCTGACTACTAAGAACCAACAACAGCCAACAGACTGGTCTGCTGTGCCACAACCAGAAACACCGTGGCTCTTTTTGAGCAAAGGCATTGGGCCAAATGAGACGACGAGGCAAATAGCAGCTGCTGCCCATAACAAAGGAGACTACAATATGTTTATGAGAAAACGATTGTCAGTCATGCTTTGCCTATTTATTCAGCTACACCTGCACAGATATACATCAAGAACCCAATCTTGAAAAATAAAGAAGCTTTCTGAAGAAAAATGGCACACAAGTTGTCAGTAAACACCTGTTTTTCTTTCTTTTTTTTGAGAGAGTTAGCTCCCGTCATACTTTATTTTTGCCTCTTTTGGCATAAATTGTTTTCAGCCTGGTATTCTAGTTATACTTGTACAAATTTGATTTTTCCATCTCTAGTGGAAGACACTCATTTACCCTTCGAAGTCCATAGCACAGTGCCATATACATAGTAGGTGCTCAATAAATACCTGCTGAATAAATGAAGTCTAAAATTAGCAAAATGGCTTCATTAATATTGCAAAACAGAAGATGGCAGTGTGGGAAGATGCCAAGTTAGAGTCTTCCCACAACTAGGGCGCCTGCCAGCCACTGGTGGGGGATCCTGATGCCCAAGGAGATGGGAGGAACCCCCAAGTGAACCAGTAGGACGTGGGGGGACTGAAGGGGGAAGGAGAAGTGGAGGCGAGACAGAATTGACGCCCCTGAGGCTGGGGAGACCAGGAGAGGCAGGCAGGAGGGGCCCCCGGGAGGAGCTAGAGGGGAGCAGAGGGCATTTGCCCACCCACCTGGGCACGGGGAGCCTACTGAGCTCCCCGGCCAGTCTCCTGCCTGCCAAAGCCCCCTCCAGGCCTCGTGGATCCTTGGGGGCATATGAGGGAGGCTGAGGATATCAGGAGAGGCAGGCGGGAGGGGCTCTCCGGACCAGAGGAGCAGGAGAGGAGAGGAAGGCGTTTGCCCCACCCACTCGAGCCCAGGAAGCCTGCTGGGCTCCCAGGTGAGGTCCTCCACCCTCTGAGACCCGGGGTGGGGGGCACACCTGGGCCCCTCTGTTCCACTGAGCCTAAGCCCCAACCCCCACAGCCCCTCAGGGCCTTTTCCAGCCCTGTGTGTCCTAAGCATAGGCCCCGCCCACTGCCCAAACCTTGCCCTTGATTAGGCCCCACCCTCCACAGCCAAGGCCTTCCCCCTACCCTATTTTTTTTTTCTTTTCTTTTCCCTCCTCTTTTTTAACATTGTGGTACTGTTGTACCTTCTGGTTGTTGATTCATCCATATTTTTATTTGTATATTCTTCCTAACATATCTGTTAGTGTCCTAGTCTGATTTTATTTTTTACTTTGTTATTGTTCTCTCTCTCTTTTTTGTTTTTTGCCACCCCACACGGCTTGCGGGATCTTGGTTCATGAGCCAGGGGTCAGGCCAAAGCTCTGACTCTGAACCACTGGACTAACAACGAACCTCAGACCCCAGGGAATATTCATTGGAGTGAGGTCTCACGGAGGTCCTCATCTCAGTACCAAGACCCAGCTCTACCTAAGAGCCTACAAACTTCAGTGTTGGAAGCCTCAGGCCAAACAACCAGTAAGACAGGAACACAATCCCACTTATTAAAAAAAAAAAAGACAGGGCTTCCCTGGTGGCGCAGTGGTTGAGAGTCCGCCTGCCGATGCAGGGGACACGGGTTCGTGCCCCGGTCCAGGAAGATCCCACATGCCACGGAGCGGCTGGGCCCATGAGCCATGGCCACTGAGCCTGCATGTCTGGAGCCTGTGCTCGCAATGGGAGAGGCCACAAGAGTGAGAGGCCCGCATACCATAAAAAAAAAAAAAAAAGACAGCAAAAAAATATGTCACAGGTGAAGGAGTGAGGTAAAAACCTACAAGACCAAATAAATGAAGAGGAAATAGGCAATCTATCTGAAAAAGAATTCAGAGTAATGACAGTAAAGATGATCCAGAATCTCGGAAACAGAACAGAGGCATGGATTGAGAAAATACAAAAAATGTTTAACAAAGATCTAGAATAACTAAAGAACAAACAAACAGAGATGAACAACACAATAACTCAAATGAAAAATACACTAGAAGGAATCAGTAGCAGAATAACTGAGGCAGAAGAATGAATAAATGAGTTTGAAGACAAAATGGTGGAAATAACTGCTGAGGAGCAGAATAAAGAAAAAAGAATGAAAAGAATTGAAGACAATCTCAGAGACCTCTAGGATAACACTAAATGCACCAACATTCAAATTATAGGGGTCCCAGAAGAAGAAGAGATAAAGAAAGGGTCTGAGAAAACATCTGAAGAGATTATAGATGAAAACTTCCCTAACATGGGAAAGGAAATAGTCAACCAAGTCCAGGAAGAACAGAGAGTCCCATACAGGATAAACCCTAGGAAAAACACACCAAGACACATATTAATCAAACTAACAAAAATTAAATTCAAAGAAAAAATATTAAAAGCAGCAAGGGAAAAACAAAAAATAACACACAAAGGAATCCCCATAAGGTTATCAGCTGATTTTTCAGCAGAAACTCTGCAGGCCAGAAGGGAGCGGCAGGATACACTTAAAGTGATGAAACAGAAAAACCTACGACCAAGATTACTCTACCCAGCAAGGATCTCATTCAGATTTGATGGAGAAATTGAAAGCTTTGCAGACAAGCAAAAGCTAAGAGAATTCAGCACCACCAAACCAGCTTTACAACAAATGCTAAAGAAACTTCTCTAGGCAGGAAACACAAGAGAAGAAAAAGACCCACAGAAACAAACCCAAAACAATTAAGAAAATGGTAATAGGAACATACATATTGATAATAACCTTGAATGTAAATGGATTAAATGCCCCAACCAAAAGACACAGACTGGCTGAATGGATACAAAAACAAGACCCGTATATATGCTGTCTACAAGAGACCCACTTCAGACCTACGGACACATACGAACTGAAAGTGAGGGGTTGGAAAAAGATATTCCATGCAAATGGAAATCAAAAGAAAGCTGGAGTAGCAATGCTCGTATCAGATAAAATAGACTTTAAAATAAAGACTGTTACAGGGTATAAGGAGGGGTGCGACATAATGATCAAAGGATCAATCCAAGAAAAAGATATAGCAATCATAAATGTTTATGCACCCAACACAGGAGAACCTCAATACATAAGGCAAATGCTAACAACCATGAAAGAGAAATCGACAGTAACACAATTATAATAGGGGACTTGAACACCCCACTTACACCAATGGACAGATCATCCAAACAGAAAATAAATAAGGAAACACAATCTTTAAATGACACAATAGACCAGATAGATTTACTTGATATTTATAGAACATTCCACCCAAAAGTGGCAGAATACACTTTCTTCTCAAGTGCACACAGAACATTCTCCAGGATAGATCACATCTTGGGTCACAAATCAAGCCTCAGAAAATTTAAGAAAATTGAAATCGTTATCAAGCATCTTTTCTGACCACAATGCTATGAGACTGGAAATCTATTACAGGAAAAAAAAACTGTAGAAAACACAAATACATGTAGGTTAAACAGTACACTACTAAATAACTAAGAGATCACTGAAGAAATCAAAGAAAAAATTAAAAAATACATAGAAACAAATGACAATGATAACACAACGACCCACACCTATGGGATGCAGCAAAAGCAGTTCTAAGAGGGAAGTTTATGGCAATTCAATCTCACTTCAAGAAACAAGAAAAATCTCAAATAAACAATCTAACCCTACACTTAAAACAACTAGAGGGCTTCCCTGGTGGCGCAGTGGTTGAGATTCCGCCTGCCGATGCAGGGAACACGGTTCGTGCCCCGGTCTGGGAAGATCCCACATGCTGCAGAGCAGCTGGGCCCGTGAGCCATGGCTGCTGAGCCTGTGCGTCCGGAGCCTGTGCTCCACAACGGGAGAGGCCACGACAGTGAGAGGCCCGCGTACCGCAAAAAAAAAAAAAAAAAAAAAAAAAAACCACAACTAGAGAAAGAAGAGCAAAGAAAACCCAAAGTCAGTAAAAGGAAAGAAATCATACAGATCAGAGCAGAAATAAATGAAATAGAAACGAAGAAAACAATAGCAAAGATCAATAAAACTAAAAGCTGGTTATTTGAGAAGATAAACAAAATGGATAAACCCTTAGCCAGACTCATCAAGAACAAAAGGGAAAGGACGCAAATCAATAAAATCAGAAATGAAAAAGGAGAAATCACAACTGACACCGCAGAAATACAAAGGATTATAAAGACTACTACAAACAACTATATGCCAATAAAATGGACAGCCACGAATAAATGGACAAATTCTTGGAAAGGTACAATTTTCCAAGACTGAACCAGGAAGAATTAGGAAATATAAACAGACTTATCACAAGCAATGAAATTGAAAACCTAATTAAAAATCTTCCAACAAACAAAAGCCCAGGACCAGATGGCTTCACAGGCAAATTCTATCAAACACTTAGAGAAGAGCTAACACCCATTCTTCTCAAACTCTTCCAAAAAATTGCAGAGGGAGAAATACTCCCAAATTCATTCTATGAAGCCACCATCACCCTGATACCAAAACCAGAAAAAGGTATCACAACAAAAGAAAATTATAGACCAATATCACTGATGAACATAGATGCAAAAATCTTGAACAAAATATTAGCAAACAGAATCCAACAACACATTAAAGGGATCATACACCATGATCAAGTGGAATTTACCCCAGGGATGCAAGGATGCTTCAATATATGCAAATAAATCAATGTGATATACCACATTAAAAAATTAAGGAATAAACACCATATGATCATCTCAATAGATGCAGAAAAGCTTTTGACAAAATCCAACAGCCATTTACGATAAAAACTCTGCAGAAAATGGGCAGAGAGGGAACCTACCTCAACATAATAAAGGCCATATATGACAAACCCATGGCAAGCATCATACTCAATGGTGAAAAACTGAAACCATTTCCATTAAAGATCAGGAACAAGACAAGGATGTCCACTCTTGCCACTCTTACTCAACACAGTTTTGAAAGTCCTAGCTACAGCAATCAGAGAAGTAAAAGGAATACAAATTGGAAAAGAAGAAGTAAAACTGTCACTGCTTGCAGATGACATGACACTGTGGAGAGAAAAATCCTAAAGATACCGCCAGAAAACTACTAGATCTAATCAATGAATTTGGTAAGGTTGCAGGATACAAAATTAATGCACAGAAATCTCTTACATTCCTATACACCAGCAATAAAATATCGGAAAGAGAAATTAAGGAAACACTCCCATTTACCATTGCAACAAAAAGAATAAAATACCTAGGAATAAACTTGCCTAAGGAGGCAAAAGACTTGTACTCAGAAAACTATAAAACACTGATGAAAGAAATCAAAGATGACATGAAAAGATGGAGAAATATACCATGTTCTTGGATTGGAAGAATCAACATTGTGAACATGACTATACTACCTAAAGCAATCTACAGATTCAGTTCAATTCCTGTCAAACTACCAATGGCATTCTTCATAGAACTAGAACAAAAAATGTTACAATTCGTATGGAAACACAAAAGACCCTGAATGGCCAGACAATCTTGAGAAAGAAAAACGGAGTTGGAGGAATCAGGCTCCCTGACTTCAAACTATACCACAAAGCTACAGTAATCAAGACAGTATGGCACTGGCACAAAAACAGAAATACAGATCAATGGTACAGGATAGAATGCCCAGAGATAAACCCATGCACATATGGGCACCAAATTTACGACAAACGAGGCAAGAACATACAATGGAGAAAAGACAGCCTCTTCAATAAGTGGTGCTGGGAAAACTGGACTGCTACATGTAAAAGAATGAAATTAGAACACTACCTAACACCATACACAAAAATAAACTCCAAATGGATTAAAGACCTAAATATAAGACCAAAAGGAAAACATAGGAAAAACACTCTTTGACATAAACCACAGCAAGATCTTTTTTGACCCACCTACTAGAGTAACGGAAGTAAAAACAAAAATAAACCAATGGAACTTAATTAAACTTAAAAGCTTTTGCACAGCAAAGAAAACCATAAACAAGACGAATGGACAACCCTCAGAATGGGAGACAATATTTGCAAATGAAACAACAGACAAAGGATTAATCTCCAAAATACACAAATAGCTCATGCAGCTCAATATCAAAAAAACAAACAGTCCAATTAAAAAATGGGTGGAAGACCTAAATAGACATCTCACCAAGGAAGATACACAGATGGCCAAGAGGTACACGAAAAGATGCTCAACATCACTAATTATTAGAGAAATGCAAATCAAAACTACAATGAGGTATCACCTCATGCAGCTCAGAATGACCGTTATCAAAAAATCTAGAAACAATAAATGCTGGAAAGGGTGTGGTGAAAAGGGAACCCTCCTGCACTGTGGTGGGAATGTAAATTGATACAACCACTATGGAAAACAGTACGGAGGTTCCTTAAAAAACTACAAATAGAACTACCATATGACACAGCAATCCCCCTACTGGGCATATACCCAGAGGAAACTACAATTCAAAAAGACACATGCACCCCCGTGTTCATTGCAGCACTATTTATAATAGCCAGGTCATGGAAGCAAGCTAAATGCCCATCAACAGATGAATGGATAAAGAAGATGTGGCACATACATACAATGGAATATTAGCCATAAAAAGAAACGAAACTGAGTTATTTATAGTGAGGTGGATGGGCCTAGAGTCTGTCATACAGAGTGAAGTAAGTCAGAAAGAGAAAAACAAATACCATATACTAATGCATATATATGGAATCTAAAAAAAAAAAAAATTGCTACTGATGAACCTAGTTGCGGGGCAGGAATAAAGATGTAGACATAGAGAATGGACTTGAGGACACAGGGTGGGAGGGGGAAGCTGGGGCGAAGTGAGAGTAGCATCGACATATATACACTACCGAATGTAAAATAGTTAGCTAGTGGGAAGCAGCAGCATAGCACACGGGGATCAGTTCAGTGCTTTGCGATGACCTAGAGGGGTGCAATAGGGAGGCTGGGAGGGAAGATCAAGAGGGAGGGGATATGGGGACATACGTATGCATATGGCTGATTCACTTTGGTGTACAACAGAAACTAACACAGTATTGTGAAGCGATTATACTCCAATAAAGATCTATTAAAAATAAAATCTATCGAGCTATATACACTGGGTGTACTTCAAAGAATGTATGTTTTATTTCAATAAAAAGTTTATTTAAAAAAATATTGCAAAACAGTCAAAAAACCTGCTGTTATCATTCATCTATTTGTTCATCCAACAAATATTTGTTGAGCTCCTATCCCATGTAAGGTAATATGCTAGATGATGTTGGTTATGTTAAGATGAAGTAGACATGAATATTTCCCTCAATGACTCCATAGTTCAGTAATCCAAATTTGTCTCTTTGCTGAGAGCTAAAAACACAATACACATTTTGTTTTTTTTTCTTTTTGACTACATCCTTATCCACCAACATCACTTTTTTATGGAAAATTAAGATAGTCAGGAACAAAGAAGGATCAGATTCACAAAAGCTATATGCAAGGAGAAAAAAAATGTTAGGCTTACTTTGCCAAAACTCCAAGGATGAAAAGATGTTGCTCATATAAAACAGTGTATTTGGTTTAGAACAGAAAAGATGTACCAGAAAGACATGGTGTACCCATTTATTGACCCAATTTGAGTCTATAGCAAAACAAAGTTTAACTAAGAAAAATCTTACTTTGGTTACAAGAACTCACAATCCTCATGTACGATAGGAATAGAAAGAACAATTTCCAGGTGGTGAGATTAGTTAACACGGGGAAATAGAATAGGGTTGTGGAGTTTCCTTTTCAGGTTTTTTTTTTTTTTTTTTAAATATAAGGTTGATTATCATTAGAAGATGATTGAGCTATCTTTCTCACCCTTAGACCCTTTCAGGACCCTTTCAGTCATACGAATGCCAGTGAAAAAGAATGTAACAGGGTTGGTGAGCAACATGTCAATTTCATCAGTTTTACTACAAAGCTAAAAGATAATTTACTGACATCATCACATAATCACCTGATCACTTTCATTTAGACAAAATAATTATTGAGTGCACATTGTTCCAGGCACTGGCCTAGTGAATACATCACTGGATGAAGAGGCAAGATACCTGTCCTTAAGGAGCTTACAGAATAGGGGGTGCATACAAGTGACTCCAGCATTGCGTGATAGTAATAATGGTTTTATTGTATGCTAGAGCTAGAAAGTCTAAGTCAAACCAACATAAGGAAAAATTCATTGGCTAAGATAACAGAACAAAAATAGAACCTCAAAGAACAACAGGGGACCATTCTCTTGATTTAAGATTAGCTTCCTTTGGATTGGCTCCACTTTCAGATAATTCCCCACTTGCAGAAGAAGGGAGCTCATGGGTCACCCTCTTTCACGTACAACTGAAGAGGAATCAAAGCCTTAGAATGTGGTATTCTTGGCCTGATTAGGCTGGTGTGGATTCTCTGCCCATTTCTGAACCAGTCACTGAGGCTAGGGGGATTAAATACATGGATTGGCTCAGCCTCCAGCTCACTCACCTTTACCTGAGGCACGTAGCCATAGGAGGCAGGGTACTATTGTCTCAAAAAGGAGGATGTGATTCTAGACCCCTAAAACAGCAAACGTTCACTATGCAGGAATACACTTGCTTGACAGTATATTCAAGAAATAGCCTTTGAAGAGGGGATGGAAAAATTAGGGGTATGGGATTAACAAACTACTATATACAAAATAGATAAGCAACAAGGATTTACTGAATAGCACAGGCAATTTTACCCATTGTCTTGTAATAACCTATAATGGAATATAATCTGCAAAAATATTGAATAACTATGCTGTACACCTGAAACTAATACAATACTTAATGCAGTATTATAAAGCAACTATACTTCAGTTAAAGAAAGAAATAGTCTTTGAGCACATTGTGGAGATGATGTACTGGCCTAAGCATTTTTCAAGATTAAAAAGATGTTGACAAAAAGCTTATAATCTTGAAAGGGGGATAGGAAGATATACAGATAAGACACAAAGAAGAAATCCCATGTACTTTGGAGAGTTGTTGGAATAGAATTCATGTCATCATAACCTAAAGTAATACAGTTTCTCCTTACTTTGGAATGACCTTTAAACATCCTATATTATCTTGTTCTAAAAACTGTATCTTCAAGAAATGGCAAACTTCTCCGACTGGGGCTACTGATAGAAGGAAGACTGTCACCATTAATAATGGCGCCTCCCTTAAACACAGGACCTAGCACACAGTTGGTACTCAGAAAAATCTTGGTTGAGTGAGTGAATGAACAAATACCATGGCAACATGTTAATGGGTAATAGATGAGATTCCCGTGGTCATGTAATGTCAGTTTTAAAGATATCTGTAAACCTTGTCTATGACAAGTTATTTCTCTACAGGTTCATAGGGAGCCACCTTGCTCCCCCAGGTAGCCCTCCAAAGCTCATCAGTAGCGTCATTTACACAGCTCGCATTGTGTGTGATGAAATCCAACCTGGCATCTACCACACCTTCAGTTTTTCAGCATAAAACAAAGTGCAGCTTCCCCCACAGAGCATCCTGATTAAACAAATTAACTATGGTGCTGCCTGCAAACACACACACTAGAGTGCAGGAAATGAACAGATACAATGGCCAAGTCTGTATTTAATTTTAATTAAATTTCATTCTGTAGCTCAATTAATCCACATCTCCAAATGTCAGCAGGACTTAGGCAAATGGAATGACATCTGCTGCACTGCACAGGACTATAAAACCTTCACTGCATGCTAGGTCTCTGGAAGCACACCAGGAAAAATGAAATATCTTTATTAAGTGTGGAGCAAAGTGTAGAAGTCTAACTCACGGTCTAATGAAAGAACATAAACTAGGAAAGAAAAGTAGACTAAGAATGCGAGTGGTTACGGGCATGGCAAATTTTGCTCAATATCCTGCCTTGTGTTATTTATTGTTTTAAAGTTGCATTTGGCTTTATAGCTGTTTCCTTTCATATTTACCTAGTGGGTTTCCCAGTTGCCCAGGTTGGCTTTCTTTTTTTAAACTGACACAGATTTCTTTCCTGAGAAAAGGGAATTGGTGAAGTAGGGGTGACCTTTCTGCATAAAATATGGAGAAGACCACATTTGCTATGCAAGGTCATTTGTTACAGGAAGCCAGAGGTGGAGCAGAAAGAATGTGGGGTTTGACAAGCCTAGATTAAAATTTTTGATCTGCCACTTAAATATCAGATTAGAAGGTTAAAAAAAAAAAACAAAAAAACATTATTAATTAGCGAGACTGTTCCCAGCCTGACAATGACTGGTTTCGTGAAATGTTTTTGTAGTGTTTTTAGAAAATGTCAATGTGATCTTTACTGTTGGATGACAAGAAATAGATGAATCTTATTACAATAAATTTGTTTAGCATTATGTGTCAGACACTGTGCTAGAAGTGGAAACACAATGCTGAGTAAGACATGGTCCCTTCTCTGGAGAAGGGAGTGGAACAAGGAAAAAGTAATCACAAAAAAATGTGACAAACTCCTATCAAATAGAGATGCCCCAATTATTAGACAAACCCTAGAAAAATGCCAAAAGCCTAGGAGTGGGTGCTTGTCTCCTATGAAATGGCCCTAAAGGATGGATGGGATTTGAGCAGAAAAATAGCAGGGAGAGAGCAGAAGGAAAAGTAGGTGCAAAGAAAGGGTAGGGAAAGTAACTTGTTTTCTAGTTTGGAGAAAAAGTTCAAAGTCTAGAGAGAAGCTAAGACAGGAGGTGAAGAGAGAAAGGTACTTGGGTCAGACTGGCTGATGTTGTATGTACTGTGAAGGTCTCAGGATTGGATCCTGTAGGAAAACGGGGAATCTCTGAGGGCTTTGGACCGGGGAGCACATGACCCCAGGTTGGTTTTCTTTGACTGCACTGCACTGTGTTTGGCAGTGCAGTCTTCAGAAACCCACATCCTCCATCCTGGTCTCTCAGAGCTAAGGTGAGATTTTTGGCCTCATCTAATACACTGTTTTATTTCTCAACTGTTCACAGCACAGGTGGGGAAGAGGAGTGCTATTTATTGGGCCGCTTAGAATCCTCAACAGTGAGGAAGTAGACTTTTTGGCCTTCATTCTGGTGTTTGGGACCATCATAGACCCAAGAAGATCCCTGTTGAGGATCAGCCACTAAATTTATGTAAAGCCCTCAGAAAGGAAGAGGCATAAAACCCAGGAAATGTAACCAAAGGAGGAAAACACTGGACTAAATAAAGAGGGGCTGACCACAGAGGAAGTCCAGGTTTCTGTTCATCCAAGAAAGAAAAGGCAATAAAAGAAAGGCTTTCGTCACCTCCGTAATGGCTGTGATTCAGTAAAAGGGAGATTGCCTGCTGACTCTGAAATTCAGAATACCAGAAATGTTGATGTTACCTTAGAATAGCAGTTTGATGGTTTTACTAAATATGGGCCAAGTAGGATTTTGGGGGTTGGTTTGAGAGCCTCTAATTTAGTGTAGCGTTATTACAAGAATAATATTTTGCTGCCTTTTTAAGAAAAGCCATCCTAACTTTTAATGACTTAGAAAAAACTTCTCAAACAACTTAATTGTAAATTGGAGACTCACTGGAATGATACAAAAACATGTATAAGCAGAAACAGAAAGATTTCAATTTAAGTGGAAAGAAGCTAAAGATAGAGTGGACAGTCTAGCATTCTCACTTAAAACATTAATGTTGAAGACTGAGGAATCTTACATAAACTAATAATCTATAAAAGTTTTTTCCACTATGTGTGAATATTTTGGGAGGGGAAATAAAGCCTCTTTGTATTTTGCCATACTTTGCATTTCTCTCAGATTTTCTTTTTTGTTTTTCATAAATTTGTCCTTATTCTTCTCTTTTTCATATGTCTATCTAAAATTTTAACTCTCTTCTAATTTTACATTTTGATTTAAATTATGTGCTTACTCAAAATAGTATAACACTTTAGAAAAGATCATGTTTGTCTATCAACATAGAAGGTGGACTGAACTGGAGGACTAAACTTCGATATATTAATTATTGAAAACTTACAGATAACAGAATAAGGAATTTGACTCTGGCAAACTCTTCAAGAAAAATGTTCTAGTTCTGCTATGGCTACACTACTGAATTTTAAAATCAGTATAGGAAGATATGGTACTGAAATTTATCTAATAAAAATGTATAGGAAATAATAATTAGCCTAAAACTATCTCATGATCCTATCTAGTGGGACACTGAATTGACATGTGGTTCCTAGCATATTAATGAATTTGAAACAGGAATCAATAATGTACCACTAATTTAATCAGGGTTAAAGTTGGTTTTATTCCTGCCAGAAAGACAATGAGACATATTGATATTATAATAGTCTAAATACGTAAAAGTGAAGAACTGACATTGTAAAAAAACTTTGTGAGTTAATGAGTTAAATTGCCTCTAACAATCAATCTTAATGTATAATGTGAATAAGTACATAAAGCATTTCTGGCTTTTTGTTTGCACTGAGTTATAAGTATTTTATATACAAAATTGGTATAAAAAATTGGAATTTAGAAACGCTAACCTATACTACTGAATGCTTACTGCATTTTCCAAGGACCTGGAAAAGATAATACCTAACTATGAAGTTGTGTGATCCTATCAAGAATGTTTTTAAAAAATGAAATTGACACTAACCTAACTTATTTAGTTGAGGTTTTTCTTGAAGTTGGGAACTCTGAGATTAGAGCTCAAAGTTTCTTGCAGCACTGAGGGTCCAGGAATTTAGGCAACTTGTATTTATGATAGTTTTTCATTGGTAGAAATAACTTCTGTGTTGAATGACCTTGAATGATCACTATTTCTTAGGTCAGGTTTTTGATAGTAAATGAAGTTAAAATGTACCTTTTTAGATACTAAAAGTTAGATATACATAGTTAAATGACAATTACATTTTTCTCAAATTATCTGAATAATTTTTTCAATTTTGTTCCCACATATGTGGGCCTCTGAATGGGAAGTCACTACGTATATTATAGATTCCCCCCATCTCTTACCCTTAGTTTTTTCTATAAGATGGAAACCAAATGGTCACATAATATAAATTAGCTATTTCAATATCATTCCTTTATTTTTATCAAAGTAAAATATAAAAATTTACCTCATCAGAATTTTATACATGAGCCAAGGCACCTAAGGGGCAGGTTTCGTAAAGCACCTATATCATAATTAATGAACCATCATAAAGTATTAATTAGTAACAGGCTCTAAGAAAAATTTATAAAAATTTCTAGATACTCATATATTCTTAAATAAATACTATTTATACATCACAAGGTATAGTATCCAAGTAGGCTGCTTAGGAGATATCAAGAGAGTAATATGAACTGCAAAAATCTCAAAATAAGATCAGCAAAGTTTAGTGAGACAAAGCAAAATTTAGAGAGGTTTGAAAGTCTATCTTGGTTTTGATTTTGCCCTTCTACTAGAAATCCATTGCTTGACAATCCACTCAAACACAAAGGACAGTGAAAGAATGAGTGTGGCACAATATATAAAAACACTGTGGAAAGAGTAGGGTTGACATGGAGTATTGTAATGGTATAGAGTCACAAACATTTAAAACGGATTTGAACTTAGAAATCACCATAGACCAATTATATCATCCATCATTCCTCTCCCTCTTTCCTTCATACTTGTCCTATCCTATCCTATTCCATCCTATCCTCACTCCATCATATCCCTTCCCTCCCATTTCTGTTCTCACCTTCCTTCCGCTTCCTTGTTCTCTCCTTCCTTTCTATACTGTTTCCTACCAAATGCCCATTATTTGCTAGGCATCATGCTAGGTACCAAGGGAAGATAATTAAGATCGGGTACCTATCTTTAAAGAGCATATCACCACCTTTACAGGAGGGCCAGTAAATTATCTAAACAGATAGTTGTCATTCAATGTGATAATTATAATGAAAGTGAAGGGAAGCCTGCAGAAGTGCACCTAAAATCAGAAGGCTCACTGGATAGGAGATTCCTGAGATGCATCTTAAAGCATGAGGAGGATTATCTAGGAAAAAGGAATGGAGAAATATGGTTTAGGCCGAAAGGACAACATGAATGAAGACCCAGGGGACAGAAAGCATCAAACAATATCTGTACGAGAAACTCAGTCTGCACAGCCACATTTGGTGGCCTGGGGAGTGACAGGATTAGTTTTATATTTCAGAAAGTTCATGCTGACAGCAGAGTAGAAGGTGGCTTTAAGAAGAAGGAAACTGGAGTTCGGAAGACTAGTTGGGGGCATTTTTTCTACTGGATTCCAGGTGAGGGACGATTAATGCCTAGTGGTCATAAAATAAAGAACATTAAACAACATGCTTGGTAGATACAGAATCAAACCCCAGGTTTATCCACTCCCAGTCCAGAACTCTCTACTGTACCAGAAACACCGTTTCTTATCCTATGGCAAAACTGAAACATTTTTGTTGGAGGCTCTTTTAAGTACATGTAAATCTGTGAAGGATAAATCTTTTGGGATGACCAGATTACTGAGCTCTGGAAGCTCAGCTCCAAAACTTTTACAGAGAGCAATTCAGTATTCATTTATCATGAGTATTTTGCATAATACATCAATCATATGAATATAGAGATATGCCATTTTAGGGGAGAAGAAAAATCCAATCAGAGCCCTTAATGTTATATTCATTGTTATCAAATATTTGGAATCCATGCGAATATAAGTTGCTTGTTTCCAGAGGAAAGGGTGCGGGCCTTTTCCTGGTATCTCTTCATGTGTAACATCCCAATGCTGCTACTTCTGATGCCCAAATAGCTGCTCCATTATACACCCCCCACTGCTAGTGCCACTGCAACATTTCAGGTAACGAGGTAAGGGGCACATTTGAGTTCTTTATGTGCCAAGAGGAGAAAAATTAATTTTCAGTGCTAAAAAGATGAGGCTGCTGGTGCAGACGGTCACTAACCACCACCAGCTGCTCCATAGATTCGGCATTTGGAAAAGGGAGCCCATTTCAAAATCAATAACATAACTTCAGGACATGAGACACCAAACTGCATCAGTGTTTTGAGCAAGAAGATATGGTCCAAGCCATACTAAATAGCCGGATGATTTGACAAAAATATTGACAATTCAGTTTGTGCTCACATTATATTTTTAAATATCTCAATATAGAGAAAAACCATAAATGTCAAAAATATTGTGCTTGCTTTAGTAGACTCATAAATAGACAAAATATACATCTATGAGATTTGTTTGCAAGACGGAAGGTTTAACAGAACATGGAGTCTTCTGGGTGGACATAGGGGGGAATGTGATAACTACATGCAATCTTCCTGAATTCCAACAGAAAGTCAAGTGAAATTTATACACACACACACACACACACACAAACACACACCATACCCAAAAGCATTTTCTTGTACTGTTTATGTCAAAGTACAGAAATATGAATTTTTTTAAAGTAGCATGAATGAAGAGTGTAAAAGAAAAAAAGCAAAACACCACCCTTAAATCTAATCATCTCCCTGTCTCAGCTTCATGGATTCAGAGCAGTGGCTCTCAACTTTGGCGGCCCATTAAAATCACTGGGAAGCTTTTAAAACAACCAGGACCCACAGCTGCATCCTTAACCAATGAAGTCAGAATCTCTAGAGCTTCATTCCTGCTGGCGGGCGGGAACTAGGTATTGGTATTTTTTTCACGTTTCCCAGGTGACCCTAATGTGCAGCCAGGGTTAAAAGTTCCTTCTATGTCTGGATCTCTCAACCTCAGCACTACTGACATTTTGGGGCAGGTAATTCTTTGTTGTGGGAGCTGCCCTGTACATTGTGTTATGTTTAGCTTCCTGGCCTTTACCCACTAAATGCAGTAACAACCCCTTTTCCCCAGTTGTGAGACAGGCTGGGACCTGGGACCTTTTGCCACAGCGCTTACACCTGGATGAACAACTCCTTGAGCAACAAAATACAAAGAAACTATAAGGAACTAAAAATAACTGTGTGCATGCACAGCTGGGGCAAATTATGAACAAGATACAAAAAGACCAAAACCCCAACTGCCACTTCTGAGGAGCTGGGAGAAAAGCAGGGTACTGCGAATGTACACTGCACACAGCACCACCAAGGAAGGGGGTGGGCAGACCACCTAAAGCCATCCCTCCAGACCAGCCCCTAGATCCACCCCTCCGCTCACCCCGTATAAGGAACCAGCTCCCCACGCCCCCCACCCCCCCCCACATCACGGAGCGAGCGAACTTGTTACTTGTTTTTGCTCCCTTGCGCTGCAGCATGAGTCCCAGTAAAGCCTTGCCTGAATTTCTTGTCTTGCTTCTTATCAATATCTTTTGATTAAGGAGTCCAGGAACCGTGGTCGGTAACAGTTGTGACAACGAAAAATGGCTCCAAACATTGATGATTGTCCCCTGGGCGGTGGGAGGGCAAAATTAGCCTAGATTAAGAACCACAGTTGTAGCGGGGGAAATCCCTCTTTCCCTTCTCCTAACTAACTCTTAGCAGCTGCTGTATGGATGCCTCCCTGTGGTCAACATGTTGTGCTATTTTGCTGTCTTCAAAACTGCCTGCCCCTTACTTGGCTCCCTGTTCTCCCTATCTGCCAAATCTGACATAATCAGCTATTCCACCAAGAAGTCTTCCCCAAAGCTTCCACACCATCCTGACTTTCTCTTCCTTCTGTCACCTCAGCATACCTGCCACCAGACTGTTAGCAGGCTGCTTCGCAAATATGCTTGCCTCTTCTGGTGGAAGACATTCTCAATCAGACTATAATCCCATTGAAGGGATAAAGGAGCTGCCTTTTGCTTATTTTAGAATCACAGAATTTTTTAAATGGAAGGTTTTTAAAGATCATCTTGTTGTACTTGACTTTACCAGGTAATACATGACAGTGTCAGAAACAACTTAATACAACAACAGTTCTCCCAGTTAAAATTCCAGTTGGATTTTTTTGAGGGATTGAAGCTTATTTTAAAATTTACATGGAGGAGTACAGTTATATATAGCTAAGTACACCTTAAAAAAGGACTTGTCCTGCCAGATATTAAGATGTACAATAAAGTTCTAAAAATAAAAATCATAAGAATTGGCACAAAAACAGACAAACTGATGAATTGAACAGAATAGAGAGCTCAGAGACAGATCCAGGAATATATGTGAACTTAATAAATGAGTAAAGTACCACCTCAAATCAATTTTAGCTGAGGAAAAAGGAATGATCAACTAGGAAATCTTGTACAGCTAATCTTCTTGGTATGAAACATTGAAATTCAAATTTACTGTTTGATTTTCTCACATCATTTTAACTCTTCATTTTTTGTTTTGGCACTTTTATCCTCAAAACCAAGTTGTTTCTTAGCTGGCTCCTTAATAAAATGCAACCTGTCTATTGTAAGAAATGTTTGTAAGAATGACCAGTGACAGGCAAGTAACTTTGACTTTAATTTTCACTGTGAGGAAAGCAAATTTCAAGGTAAACAGTTGTCTATTTAAAGGAAAAGAAAATCATAGGGAATATTTTCAAATGAAAATATAAAAAGTACAAAGTAGAAAAGAGACACAAGGTGTACAAATTCTGGGGGTGGAGAGAGGGCGTGTAAAATGAAGAAAGCACCTAAAGTAGAAGCTAAGGGAAGCCATAAAATATAACGATTCTCAACAAAGCAGAAGAATGCAATAATTACCTTCAGAGGATTGAAGCTTGAAGGAAATAATGTAAACATTCAAGACTAAAAGGCAGGAGTAGGAAGGAATTCTAAATTCAGAGACTATCTTTAAATCTGAGCTGAATGGTTATTACATTAAAAAAAATCTTTTATTACATTTTGGATGAGTAATAACAATACTACTTTTGATTTATGGAACATCTTTATGCCAGTGATTCCAAAGTGCTCAGAGAATATCTGGTGACAGATATTATCGCCTTTTAACAGATGGAGAAATTGAGGTTATGTAGAGCTTGAGTGACTTGTTCATTGTCACAATTAATCAACGGTAATGCTGAAAATGGAATTTAACGTTCTCTGTTATCCAGTGTAGAGACTGTTTTCTGTCTCATGTTAAATGATCCATAATTAACTTACTATGGGAATAAAGGACATTCTTAAAAAATAATTATGAAAGTCATGTCTTGGTTAAGATTCATGCTCATGTTATATTATTAATAAAGGCATAAAAATCACCCACATCCTTAAATGTTTTTAGAAAAATCTAACTTGTTATTTGAAGACTAATGTAGATATGGCAAAATTTCAGCAGCAAATGGCAAATTCAGAGATGTTTTAACTTAAAATTTTTTTTTATTCATTCGTTATTCACTAATAATTTATTTAACTGTCTTCTTAATGCGCTCTTAGCAAGTCTAATCAGTATTTTAAAAACAATTACTTCCAAACTAAAAATTAACCTTATATGTAGCTTGTGAATTTGAAGCTCAGCACACCTTTTTTTTTTTTTTTTTTTTGGTACGTGGGCCTCTCACTGTTGTGGCCTCCCCCGTTGCGGAGCACAGGCTCCAGACGCACAGGCTCAGCGGCCATGGCTCACGGGCCCAGCCGCTCCGCGGCATGTGGGATCTTCCAGGACCGGGGCACGAACTCGTGTCCCCTGCCTCGGCAGGCGGACTCGCAACCACTGCGCCACCAGGGAAGCCCTCAGCACACCTTTCTGATGTACTAAAGCATTCACAAGAAGTGAGTGGTTACCAATTAAACACAAACATGACTACTGAACACCTAATTTGGCACTGCAGGAATAACCTGATTTTCTAAGTGTTTATTGATGGAATCTAGTGTTGATGTATTTTTAAGCAAGGAATCCAACCACTTATTCATTTACATACTGACTACAAATAAGTGATCATTTATGGACTGCACAGTCTACTGGTACATAGTTCTTCATCTGGATCTGACATAAACAGAAAACAGTGACATTTAAAATTACCCTCCCAAATAAACTTATATCATAAAATTGATATAAAAAGTTATATATTTGAGTTGAGTTACCAGTCACTTCCTTATTTGATATTTTTCTCTTCTTAGACCTTTCACGTTCTCAAATTTTCTATAGTTTCCCAATATCTAATTATAACCGCTCTTTCTTTAATAAAGGTGTCACCTTGACAGAATTGTGTTCTGAAAGTATAGGAAGAGGCTGCCATTCTTTAGAAAGTTCGCAGACATCCTTGCCTATGTCGTCCCACTGTGAATTGGTCCAAATAATACTTAATTGTACCTTAAGACACTGTACAAGAAAGCTGCCACAGTATTCTCTCTGTTCTAACCATCACAGCATGCTGTCTTAGCCTGGACCAATCGTCCTGAAGACAGGGTATAAGCTTAACTCCTTTAGACACGATATATATATATATATATTTTTTTTTTTTGCGGTATGCGGGCCTCTCACTGCTGTGGCCTCTCCCGTTGCGGAGCACAGGCTCTGGACACGCAGGCTCAGCGGCCATGGCTCACGGGCCCAGCCGCCCCGCGGCATGTGGGATCTTCCAGGACCGGGGCGCGAACCGTGTGCCCTGCATCGGCAGGCGGACTCTCAACCACTGCGCCACCAGGGAAGCCCGAGACACGATATATTTAGTGCCATTTCTATAGCAAAAATTCATCAGTACCCTCCCTCCCCTCATCTCTACTGAATAAGTACAAACTTGGAGCTTGTCATTCAATTCTCTCTACAAACTGGATTTAACACAACTTTTCACTACTAATATATGCCAGTCAAGGTGTGCCATTTTGCTATTCTTTAAATACATTTTGCCCTTTTTTCTTTACCTTTTGCTTGCAAAGCTGTTTGCTAATAATGGCTCCTGAACTGAAATGGTCCTTCTCTCAGATTCACTTGATCAGCCCCTTCATCTTTCCATCTCTTCCATCTCCCTGGCCCTGCTCTCCCTTAATTCTGTAGAAACGCTGTGTGACTTTTACTAAATGTATCATGTATTAATTTCTAGATGGCTACTTGTGTGCAAGTCTCAATTTCTCTTACTGGACTGTGAGCTTCCTGAAGGCAGGTCTCTATCCTGTACACACGCTAGTGTTTCACACTCACTGGCTGCCTAATACCTATTTGTTAAATGAATGAATACAGGAGAAGAAAAAAAAATTAAAGGAATTATATAAGGTGGTCAAATTGTTGAAATAAATAAAATAAAAAGCTGCACATGAAATATACATGAGGGCTTCCCTGGTGGCGCAGTGGTTGAGAGTCTGCCTGCCGATGCAGGGGACATGGGTTCGTGCCCCGGTCCGGGAAGATCCCACATGCCGCAGAGCGGCTGGGCCCGTGAGCCATGGCCGCTGAGCCTGCGCGTTCAGAGCCTGTGCTCTGCAACGGGAGAGGCCACAACAGTGAGAGGCCTGCATACCCCCCCAAAAAAAAATTTACATGAACTTACAGCTCAGTCTATGTATTAAATAATTACTGACTTCTTCAAAGAGAAGATAATTTTAGAATATAAATGTATTTAAGGTGGGATTTTTGTCTATTTAGTTCACTAACATATTCCAAGCACTTAAAGCAATGCCAAGCATACAGTAGGCATTTAATACATATTCATTGAATGAACAAATAAATATCAAAACCCAGCTACTTTAAAACATACTCTGGCTTTTTATATGTTATTTTTATTTTTACTCACCCTTAATTCCTTAACATTCCAGTTAAAGAAATCTAGTCCAATGTCGTTTTCTTAAATATTACCAGGTAATGTCTCTAAGCAGAGATATTAAGAAAACCACAAAACTACCCATATTGAACATGAGTTTTGCATACTGAAATACTTTGTCACAAAGAGGAAGCCTATTGAACTTTCTGGAACAGATAATATGGTTTCAGGTTGCCAATGATGAAGAGCACTACTGTCCATATGTTGCCCTTGTGAAAGGGTTTAACTAAAATTCATCAGCAGGTTTAAACTTCTCCAGCTCTTGCCCAAGTTTGACTGGCCTCGAGAAAGTTATAAAGACGAAAGAGTCCATTAGGTAATGACTACTCATGCTGGAGCTGATGGTATCACTTTTGATCCATTCCTCACAGCTCTTGGATAAAGCAGTCCTGTAATCATAGGCTTAGCCTTCTTAAATGTGGCACACAGAGCCACGACCAGAAAGAGTCAGAAAAACCAGAAGCTGGGGTCGAGGTGGAGGTTAGTTCATCCTGCTAGTTCTCGAGGAAACTTTTCCAAATCAAAAACTGCGAAGGTCACATATCAGCCAACACCAGAGAAAACCCACAGCAATTCAGAAAGCAAAGAGGAAAACTATAATCAAATTCTGCCACCGGAGTGTCATGTTGCCTAATGCACTGATAACAAAACAGAAACCCCTAATCAAGAAGTCAGCACGCCATTTAGGACAAGGGTAGCTCACGTGGAGTGTCAACATGGCTGCAAAGTCAGACTGAGCAAAATACGGAGGGCTGACAACGTTCATCTGTTTCTTACCTTTCTTTCTGATTAGCAGACTTGGACAAGGTGGCAGATCAAGGCTCATGAACAGTAAATGTATGTGTGTACATGCTTGTTCGTGTGTGTGTGTGTGTGTGTGTGTTTATTTAACTATTTATTGTTCAAAATTCAGCTCAGGTAAATTCCTCAATTAGCCTTCACTGACTGCCATCCCTATCTCCTATGGATCCTTGTTCCTTGACAATCAGAACATGTGTACAGTAAGCAAATACCATAAGTGATTAAGATCTGTTAATGTGCTGCTCAACATCACTAACTATCAGAGAAATACAAATCAAAACTACAATGAGGTATCACCTCACACCAGTCAGAATGGGCATCATCAGAAAATCTACAAACAACAAATGCTGGAGAGGGTGTGGAGAAAAGGGAACCCTCTTGCACTGTTGGTGGGAATGTAAACTGATACAGCCACTATGGAGAACAGTATGGAGGTTCCTTAAAAAACTAAAAATAGAATTACCATATGATCCAGCAATCCCATTACTGGGCATATACCCAGAGAAAACCATAATTCAAAAAGATACATGCACCCCAATGTTCATTGCAGCACTATTTACAATAGCCAGGTCATGGAAGCAAACTAAATGCCCATTGACAGATGAATGGATAAAGATGTGCTACATATATACAATGGAATATTACTCAGCCATAAAAAGGAATGAAATTGGGTCATTTGTAGAGACATGGATGGATCCAGAGACTGTCATACAGAGTGAAGTAAGTCAGAAAGAGAAAAACAAATATCGTATATTAACACATATATATGTGGAACCTAGAAAAATGGTACAGATGAACCGGTTTGCAGGGCAGAAGTTGAGACACAGATGTAGAGAATAAACGTATGGACACCAAGGGGGGAAAGAGGTGGGGTGGTGGTGGTGGTGGTGTGATGAATTGGGAAATTGGGATTGACATGTGTACACTGATGTGTATAAAATAGATAACTAATAAGAACCTGCTGTATAAAAAATAAAATAAAATTCAAAAAAATAAAAAAAACTAAAAATAAAAGACCTATCTCTAAAAAGAGAAAGATCTGTTAATGTGTCAGTCTCCTCCTTTGGACTGTAGGCTCTTTGCGGGCAGGGACATGTCCTACTCACCTCTGTATCCCATTGTATCAGCAACCTAGTGGATGATCCGCAAAGCACAGAGAGAAGAACAGAAGCTTCTGACCTAGACAGTGCCTGGTTGAAATCCTAGCTCCATCAGTGAAGGCCTGTGGCCTGGTGCTATGGCCAGTATTCAGGAAAACTATTCCTCAACCCTTTGTGCTGCTTCTCCTCTGAAGTCATCCTTGGCTCTGACCCCTACAGACCACAGGCCAGTCTCACATGTCCCTGTGCTCACCTTACATCCAGAGTTCCAAATTCTCATTTGTCCAGAATAGGAGTTGGCACAAGCCCCAATTTTACTAGCCTTGTATGCTATAGAAAATACTTTATTTTCTCTGAGCCTCAGTTTCCTCATATGTTAAATGGGAATAATAATACCTCTACCTTGAATGGTTATCATGAAAATGAAAAGAGATAATGTATATAAAGCCTCTGCCACCATTGCCTGGCACATAGCAGGCACTGAATAAACGGTAGCTATTATTAAACCACCATTATCACCTCTAGCTACAAATATATAGATCAGTCTTCAGATGACTCTTAGCTAGAATCAAAGTACACACTGGTCTTTGCAGATACATACAGACAAAGGTCTGAAATGTTACTTTGAAATATAAAAGACAGTCAGCACTTTACTAGATGCTTAAAAGCAACCAAGTATTCTTTCTTAAATCCTGACATGCCAGATTTTATACCTTCTCTAATTATCATTTTATGAATAAAAATGGGCAGCTAATTCAGCTGCTGTATCTTCCTTCTGTTTGAAAAACAAGCATAATTATTTTGAGGCACAGATATATGCTCAAGCTTATCTGTTAAATCAAGACTTTAAAAAAATTTACTATATATTCATACAAGAATCTTCTATATCACTCACGTTAAAATTTGAAGTGCCTGAGAAATGATGTACTAAAATAAGGCTTTTTCCTCTCAAAAATATATTTAGGAGCCAAAGAAAATTATTATATTAAGGACAACTCTGAATATCTTAGAATTTGTGAAATATCAGTTTCCCTCTCACTGAATTTCTAGAATTGTGTGCTAAATTTAAAAACATTTAGTAGTCATTACTAAATGACGAATTTAAAAATTTTTCTTACTGGTGGTGCTAGGCTGTGTCATGACAGCCAATGGTAACTCTGCCTGTCACCATACTCCTTGGGGTTACTATTCCGGGAATCTGGCAGATGTCTTTGAGATGTTCCTGTTCTTGGGGGCACTAGAACAGCATGGAGCCTCCTGGTAAGGGTCAGAGTGACTCACAAGTTCACAATCTTACCAACTTTAACCAACATCACGAAGAGGAATGTTTAAGGACATGGCTATGCCTATTCCTTCTGCTTCCTTTGGTTGTCTTAAGTAAAGATTGTCTTTGGGGGAAGATGGCTAACGGCCCCGGGTTTAGCCCAACTCTGCTTTCACCTGAAGTTTCTAGAAGGAGGTACCTAAAATGATAGAAATTGAGAGAGTTCTAGGCAGAAGCAGTAAATGAAGCAGTGAGCCTGTAGGCGGTGGGTTTATCTCATAGCAATCTATAGCATTCCTCCAAACCCTTAACTGGCAACCATCTCAAGGATATGAAACATCAGCTCAGATGTTTTAGTTCTCATCTCGATTTGCATTAGCTTCATAACAAGAGGTAAGATTGTTAAAAATAGGACTGAGGCTGTTTTTAAGGGAAAAGTTATAAAGTAAAAATAATAAAATAAAAATTTGAAATACAGATTGAGATGTACTCACAAGATAGCTACAATAAAGAGTGAAGGCTGAAGACTGAAGACACTGGAAGAAACTTTTGCGTTGGAGAAATAGGGGTCTGTTTCACTAACCTGAATCAAGATATTCATGTACAGCTCTAGTTGCCAGTCTCAACACATACCTCTTTGGGTGGAAACTTAGCACAAAACCTGGGATGCTTTTCTATTTTCCCTTTGGTTTTATCTGTCCATAAACAAACACACATACGTTTGAAATGTGAAAAAAGCTTAAATTTTGTAGCAGCTTTTGTAAAGATAATGGAAACTTCTGTAAAAACAGCTTTAAACACTCTGTTTGCCAACTCAAATAATGTGCCAATTCTGTGAAAGCTGCTTTAGGTTTTGTGCTTGTCAAGAGTTGTGGAACCTGGCCTGTTCTGACAGTCACCAGAGATTATTTAAATATAAGAATAATTACAATTCTATCAGCCACTTCTTAAGATTGTAGTAAGCCCTCTGAATTAAAGGCCTACCCCAAACCTGAGTGGCATATGGCAGCAAATCACACTTACTGTGACAGCCCCCAATGTACGGGTGTTATGCTGATCAAGCCCCCCCTCTTTCTTGACCTACTGATATTAGGGAATTTTTGTTGTTGTAGCTGGAATTTAAGGCCTACGTCCTTGTCTTTCTATCTTTTTCTGTACCTGTTTGGATAACAGCATGCTTGAAAAGGCCATTGGCCAGAATAGGATTACTCATAGGAGAGTTATTTTCTTTAACTATCTTTACAGATGCTTTCAGATGCTTGCTAAAAACAATACTATGGAAGACAGAGAATTTTTAGTATTTCTTATACAACTCTAATAATGTAAGCATGCTTTTAGGAAAAGATAAGAAGAATGACCATTGTACTAAAGAAAGGAAGAATGACTCTTGAGAAATTAAGTGGAGGCCCTAACGTATATAACTGAATGAATAAATGAATGAAATAACAACTGAAGCAATATAAATATTTGTTGAAAAATATTCAAAAGGACGGTTACTTTATATTCATTATTACTCTACAGAATCTTGGAACTTTTCACTGTACAGTGAGACAAAAGCCACTGCCTTATGTGCCTTTGTCATTTTACTGATTAAAAAAATAATAATAACTTAAATCAATGGCATACCAAAAGAAGAGAGGTAGAAGAAGTCTGCCTCAAAATCAGGCAGTAACCAGAAACCTACTACAGCTAATCAATTTGGTAAAGTACCAGGATACAAAATTAATGCACAGAAATCTCTTGCATTCCTTTACACTAATGATGAAAAATCTGAAAGAGAAATTAAGAAAACACTCCCATTTACCACTGCAACAAAAAGAATAAAATACCTAGGAATAAGCCTACCAAAGAAGACAAAAGACCTGTATGCAGAAAACTATAAGACACTGATGAAAGAAATTAAAGATGATACAAACAGATGGAGAGATATACCATGTTCATGAACTGGAAGAATCAACATTGTGAAAATGACTATACTACCCAAAGCAATCTACAGATTCAATGCAATCCCTATCAAACTATCAATGGCATTTTTCACAGAACCAGAACAAAAAATTTCACAATTTGTATGGAAACACAAAAGACCCTGAATAGCCAAAGCAATCTTGAGAAAGAAAAAACAGAGGTGGACAAATTGGGCTCCCAGACTTCAGACTATACTACAAAGCTACAGTAATCAAACAGTAGAGTACTGGCACAAAAACAGAAATATAGATCAATGGAACAGGACAGAAAGCCCAGACATAAACCCATGCACATATGGTCACCATCTTTGATAAAGAAGGCAAGAATATGTAATGGAGAAAAGACAGCCTGTTCAATAAGTGGTGCTGGGAAAACTGGACAGCTACATGTAAAAGAATGAAATTAGAACACTCCCTAATACCATACACAAAAATAAACTCAAAATGGATTAAAGACCTAAATGTAAGGCCAGATACTACAAAACTCTTAGAGGAAAACATAGGCAGACCACTCTATGACATAAATCACAGCAAGATCCTTTTTGACCCACCTCCTAGAGAAATGGAAATAAAAACAAAAATAAACAAATGGGACCTAATGAAACTTAAAAGCTTTTGCACAGCAAAGGAAACCATAAACAAGATGAAAAGACAACCCTCAGAATGGGAGAAAATATTTGCAAATGAAGCAACTGACAAAGGATTAATCTCCATAATATACAAGCAGCTCATGCAGCTCAATATCAAAAAAACAAACAACCCAATCCAAAAATGGGCAGAAGACCTAAACAGACATTTCTCCAAAGAAGATATACAGATTGCCAACAAATACATGAAAGGATGCTCAACATCACTAACCATTAGAGAAATGCAAATCAAAACTACAATGAGGTATCACCTCACACCGGTCAGAATGGCCATCAACAAAAAATCTAGAAACAATAAATGCTGGAGAGGGTGTGGAGAAAAGGGAACCCTCTTGCACTGTTGGTGGGAATGTAAACTGATACAGCCACTAGGGAGAACAGTATGGAGGTTCCTTATAAAACTAAAAATAGAATTACCATATGACCCAGCAATCCCACTACTGGGCATATACCCTGAGAAAACCATAATTCAAAAAGAGTCATGTACCACAATGTTCACTGCAGGTCTATTTACAATAGCCAGGTCATGGAAGCAACCTTAGTGTCCATCGACAGATGGATGGATAAAGAAGATGTGGCACATATACACAATGGAATATTACTCAGTCATAAAAAGAAATGAAATTGAATTATTTGTAGTGAGGTGGATGGACCTAGAGACTGTCATACAGAATGAAGTAAGTCAGAAAGAGAAAAACAAATACTGTACGCTAACACATATATATGGAATCTAAAATAAAAAAAAGGTTCTGATGAACCTAGGGGCAGGACAGGAATAAAGATGCAGATGTAGAGAATGGGCTTGAGGACATGGGGAGGAAAAAGGGTAAGCTGGGAGAAAGTGAGAGAGTAGCATGGACATATATACACTACCAAATGTAAAACAGATAGCTAGTGGAAAGTAGCCGCGTAGCACAGGGAGATCAGCTCGGTGCTTTGTTTCCACCTAGAGGGGTGGGATAGGGAGGGTGGGAAGGAGATGCAAGAGGAAGGGGATATGGGGATATATGTATATGTATAGCTGATTCACTTTGTTATACAGCAGAAACTAACAAACCATTGTAAAGCAGTTATACTCCAATAAAGATGTTAAAAAAAAAAAAGATCAGGCAGTAAGAGGGTACATTTTTAGTAGAGAATTTAAAAGCAGTAATAACACCCACAAAATGTCTGCTTTTTTTTTTTCCTCACTATAATCATGTACCAGAAATTCTAAGCAATATCAGTACTTCTCCCTCCCCCAGATTTTTCATGGGTCTAAATTATAAACAACTGCTGTTGTGGTTACACTTGAATTTTAATACTATACATACACAAGCTTCAAATTAGTACATTTTTATTATTTAATAAACATTTTATTCTGCTTGGAAAATAATTCAAAGAACCTAACGTTATATGGTCAGCTCAGATACCTGGCAGCTCAGCTGCATGTGGTCATTGTAAGACTAAGTTCAAGACTAAGCCTGCAACCACTCTCAAGTTGTTTACTGTGGCTTCAAGTGCAGTTGGGTCTCCAACTCCTGTGCTATGGCATATTCCTATGTTTGAACAGTAGGTCTGAAATAACCAATGATAGCACAGCGAGAAAGAGTGAAGACACAGAACCTGAGTTATTGCAATCTCTTCTCTTCTTGTAAATGACCACTTGGAGTTTTTATCTGTGTTGAAAATTTTTTAATTTAAAGATTTTTTCCCCCAAAATATAACAACATAGTTAAAAAGTATAAATCAATTACTTTTTTCCTCTTTTTGGTGCTGAAATATTTATTTCATTATTGATAATTTTTATTGACATGACTATATGCTCGAAGTTCAATGGAAGAAAATTATCACTACATATGTCCCCCCCAGACATCATCCTCATCACTGTTATTACTCATTTCACTTCATGATTGTTGCTGAAAATAATTTTATTGTGTAGAATGGGGGTGTTAAAAATGATCTGTTCCAGGTGTCAAATGTGCTCAGTATGTCACTGACTTAAACAGGAGTTTTGCGCAATTTACTGACGTCATTGTTTTCTTCTTTCTTACATAGTGTAGTTATGATAAAAATGCACAATTTAGAAGACTGGTGGAAAAATTGCTGATCTCTTCAAGTTATCATCAGCTCAGAGGAAGCCAAGATTAAGAATGCCTAGAATTTTGAAGGCAATGCTCATTTGGATGGAATTGAAGCACTCTTCGTTTTGGAACTGAAGGAACTCATTTGAACTACCATAGGGATTTTTGTATTTTATTTTTGAAGTTCCAGGTTATTTGTTTCATTCACTTTATTCTTTTCCCCCTCTTTTCTCACATCTCATTCATGTGGATTTCTGTCACTTGCTCATTAGAAGGAAGTTGGGAGGGTTCTGAATCTACAGCAATGCCAAAATCGGATTCTTCTGAGTATTTTCGTTTTCGAGCTGATGATTTGCCTCCTTCCAGAAAGTCTCAGCAGTGAGATTCTTTTGAATATTTTCATCTTGTATTTGAGCATCTGGAGAATCAGCTGGCAAGTTAGTTAGTTGTGAAGATATAAGAATATCTCACCACAGAGAAATATTTGGTATGACCCTATCTTTCCTTTTTTATCAGCTGTGAGGAGGCAATAGGGTAAGGTAACCCCCAAATCACACTGTGTGGGGGAGCAATAAGCAGGTAACTCAGGTGTATAAACTCATGACTTTCTCCTAGCATATCACCTATTTTTGTTTGTTTCCATTCAGTTGTAAGAACACTTCCATTTTTCCCCCTACTTAATTGATCAAAATTCTATACAAGCTAAACTATACAATTTCCTAAGGAACGGACACAGGCTGGATACTACAGACTCATATTTAATGTGGACACATGTAAATCATTCTTGTTTCAGGTTTATATATAGCATTACTCAAATTCACATCTATTAAATTGTTAAGGTGACTTCTACTCTCTCTCATAATTTGGAATTTCTAATGTGAATTTTATTTTAACACTTAAAAGTTTAATACTGAAGAAAGAGATATGGTGCTAATAACAATTATGAAAGTTTAAATGGCTTTGGGGAGCTTAAGTAAAAGGAGATAATTTATTTTTAAAATGTATTAGGACAAGGAACAGAGTGTCAGCATTCATGAGTTCCTTAGCTAGAGCCATTAACTATTTCAGCTTATCTTGGTAAAAATTACTAAATATTTATATCTGCTTCTCTTCTAGAAAATGATCACACGTACCTAAAACAAAACTAACTTTGATTTTTTATGGACAATTGACCTAGACAAGATTACTAAAAAACAAAACAATCGGGGGCAAATTATTACATATATAATTCCCCTGAATTCCTTGTTATAGTTTACAAACTTATTAAAAATTTAAGTGAAAAATTGGTATCATGATATGGCACATATAATATTTTGCCTAAGGAAATATTTAACCAGCTTACATATATTAGGAGATCATGAGAATATTTAAAAGGTATAACAAGTTTCAAAATAATTTAACTGTTACCATAAAGGATGCCATACACTAAGGTTGTATAATCCCTGTCTTCCTCTCTAAAGATTAAAATTTAATTCCTTTCTTAAGGTGTATATAACCAACCTTGGTTTAAATCATGTTAAAATGATAAAAATCTAGTTGTTCCTTTTTATATTATAAGACATTTCCTAAGAAATGAGAAATAGCCCCCAAATCATATATATTTTAAGTTGCAATATGATCTTAGTCAATTGTCCTATTACTATTAGATATTACTTTATTTGAATTAAATTCACTGAATATCAAAGTTTTAAGAAAATTAAGTATTTGGTGTTTGCAGAATTGTCAAAATGAGATAGTAATTGATATCTTTCAGTTATATTTTAAAGGCAATAAACACAAACATATACTCTTGCTAGACATAAACTGTTCTACAAAGGAAACGGTAATGTTATCAGTCATGTTAAAGTTTACATAAAACTTTACAAAATATGAAAAGAACAGCAAGATCTGCTTACATTTACCTTTATAAGGGATGAAGCCCAAAGGCCATGGCTAAACAAAATTGTGATTATGCTTTTCAGAACTTGCTAAATGTTCTTTCAAGACTTCTCTGTTATAGGTGGGGCAAGAAAGCAATTGACAGGTAGCCATTCTCAGGGAAGGGAGGAAGGAAGATAGAGGAGGGCAGAGGAATAAAGAGGGAGAGACAGGAAGTCTCCCTTCTTTGATGGATTGGGTACATGCAACTCAGCTGCCATGGAGTAAGCTGAAATTCACTGGTTTTCTATATGGATAGGTTTTATTTTTCATGGAGGATTAGTAGGTGAATATCAGGAAATGCACAGGAAACATGGCTTAGCTAGATCTAATGCTGAATTACACAGTTTTCCTGACCCAGTTTATCACTAACAATTTTTCACAGCCTATTCCACTTTTGAACCACTCCCTTAGGAATTTGAGATTGAGTTAATGCTACTTCCTGCTGAATTTCCAATAAGTAGCAAAGGAATTTATGGATAGAAAGAAAAGAGTGTAAATCCTATACAGATATTAGTGGTAACTGTTCATACTCTGTTTGATCCCTAGCTTCACAGCCTCCGACTTAGCTTCAGATAGACATTTAACAGTTTCTTCAAACCATAAAAATGAGATGTTGATTGATTAGTTGGAAAGGGATGAGTGTGAGTGTTCTGAGCTATTCCCAAACCTAATAGACATTATGTATACATTATATACACCCATAGACCCACATGATTTATTCATCTAACATTTCTGAGTCCTTATAACCCAAGGTGGTGTTCCTAGTACTATGATAGATACACAGTGTGAACCTCTGGCTTGTGCCCTTAAGGAGCTCACAGCCCAGTGGAGGAGAGAGGCTTGTACCTGCATGGCAAAACAGCAAGCAGCACAAAATAGGGAACACAGCTGTGGGGGCTAAGTGCTTCAAGTATTCAGAGAAGGGAGTGATTTCTTCTGGCAGAAGTTATCAAGATAAATTCAAGAAAGAAGGGGGTGTGTGAGTGGGTTATAAAGGGTGCTTAGCTTAATATGGGAAAAATGGCAAGGATTTTTGTGAAATAGCCAAATAAAATCAAACGTAATGAAAGCACATTATGACCAAATTAAGCTGATTACATCTAATAGGTTTTCACAAGGAAAGCTTAACATAACAGGTTTTAATTGTGTCTCCCCTAAAATGAGCATTAAAATGAAATGGTCTCCATTTAGATCTTAATTATTAGAACACTTCCTAAACTTTGTAATATGAATGACATTAGTAAGCCATAACTCTAAACACCGTATTTCACAGAATGCATTTGTAACTGTAAGGCATAAAAGGTGATTGTTCATTTTATCTTATTAGAAGCTTCCCTAGCCTCCATGGCAGTGCTCATCTGGCCCCCACTTCATGCTTGAGTCATGCAGATTGGAGTTGACTCTCAATTACACCAAGTCTTTCTCTAAAGATGACAGTCCAAATACAGTAGAGATAAAACACATCAAGGTTTAAAATAGGCCCGTTCAGCCCCAGTGCCGCTTCATCATGAAATGATATAATTCACTGATGCCTCTGCCTAGCCTAACATATGTTTTATTCACAGCCCGCGTCACTCTTCATTTGTAATTATTTCCCTTTTTTTTTTTTCTTACCCCATCTTGTAATACTTTGCTTGGTTGAAGACAAATACTGAGAGGCGAAGAGTATTATCATACGATGACCTGTTCCAGGGTGTTAAACCCCTGTCAAGGTTCGATTTTAACATGGGGTATTGATGACAGTATATCAATTCAGGCATCATGTCCTGAATTAGACTATATTAATTATCACTTGAGTGCAAGATGCATGAAAATGCTGTTTCATTGACTAAAAGGATCTGACTGAATAAAAATCTATTTCTCATCTGGTTGCTTATGGATAAAGACATTTTTTCTCTTTGCCTTGGATCGTTCTTTATTAAATATGATTTTTATATGATTGTATGAATAAATTGTCTTAGCCAACAATGGAACTGGATAGTTTTAAACAAAGAAAATTTAATGGGTTTTCTCCTCCTGGCACATCTCTAACAATGTATTTACAGTTAATAATTCAGGCAGATTATTTACAACAACCCTCCCCCCCAAAAGTTCTTATTTTCAGCATTTGTGAGGTAAAGATATTTTCAAATTGTTGCCTCCTTCCTTTAAAGTAAATGAAAGTTATTAATATAACTTATAATTATTTTCAGGTGATGGGAGAGCAACAAGCTCTCTCTGTCAGCTAACAATTATATTGAAAGGAAAACTAATATTACTCTTAACTTCTGAAAAGAGGACATTCACTTGAAGAGTTCCAATGCTAGACAAAGTTAAAATCACTCATAAATTGAACCAACACAAAACGCATATATATCCATCTTTGCTAGAAACAATTGAAGCCAAACTTTTACTATACAAAACCTCTAGGTAGTTACAATTTCTATTTAGTTTTAACAGAAATATCATGTTGGGCTTAAAATAGAAATTTCCTAAATCTCCTCAAGTTATAACATATCTTAAAACTCCTTCCAAGAGTATCTCAAAACTAACGTATAAGCCTACATTTAAAATAGGAAATTAGGAATCCTAAATTCAAATTTCACTAAAAACTAAAAAATAGAAAATGTTTACTAAAACATATATTATTATGTTTAGTCAATGAAATCAATTCATATACTAGAAATGATTTTCAATTGCAATAAAAAACAAACCACTGCCCCCTTAAAAAAACAGACCAGAAATGTTTTTAGCTATAATACCAGCACTTATTGGTAAATATGATTCTACAATCCCCCCCCCAAAATGGCCTTTTTCAGTAAAAATTTCACAAAAGATTGAGTTTAAATTTTGGAATAGGGAATTTTAAAAATTGGAAATATGTATTTGTCACATTATAAAGAAAAGTGGGGCTTCCCTGGTGGCGCAGTGGTTGAGAGTCCGCCTGCCGAGGGGATACGGGTTCGTGCCCCGGTCTGGGAGGATCCCACATACTGCGGAGCGGTTGGGCCCGTGAGCCGTGGCCGCTGAGCCTGCGCGTCCAGAGCTTGCGCTCCGCAACGGGAGAGGCCCCAACAGTGAGAGGCCCGCGTACCGCAAAAAAAAAAAAAAAAAAAAAAAAAAAAGAAGAAGAAGAGTGGAAGAGTGGGGGTCCTATTAAGCAGAATGTTGAAACTCAGCTTGGCAAGTTAAAGGAGTCATCACAACTAAAAACTCATTCCTATTGTCCTTTCTACTAGGGTCTCACAATTCTTATATACTTATTAAAAGCATTAAGCGGGCCCCAGAAGGAAGCTGGGAAAAGCTCCCCTGCACTCCCACCTAACCTGCCCCTGGTAAAATGGGACAGGAGTTCCCAACATGTGCTTCACATTTAAGTCACCAGAGTGAGGCCTAGCCACAAAGAGATTCACTAGAAAGGCTGTATCCCAATATCACGATGGTTTTAGAAAGCAATAGATTTCTCACCATATTCTTTGATAATCACTGAATCCTGAAATCAAAATTTGATCATGCCGAGAAAACAGGGCCCAGACGATGCACATCTGTTTGGCCTAGAAGACATTAAATAAACCTCATCTTTGCCTCAAGTTATGAACTGTTAAGCTTACATAAAAATCTATTGTGTAGAAGAAACCTAAATATTTTTATGGGGCAAATAGTCAGTGTTGTAGAAAGAGTACTAGGATAGAAATGATAAAAGTCACAATACACGCCTGGCTCTGCTACCTATGAGTTACATGAAACCAAGACAGGTAATTTCTTTGAAACAAGTCATTTCTCTGAAACTAGCAAAAATAATGCCTGCCTCCCTGTGGTACAGATGTGTGGCTGGGATTACTGTAAGCGAAGGTACCCTGATGATGGTAAGACATGATATAATTGCAGGGCAGGGTTGCTCCTGCTGTTAGCCTGGTAAACGAGGGCATAATATGAGGGGTGACCCATGTAACCAGAGAAGAGGTACCACTGGAAGATGTGGACCTCGTCAACAAATGTCTCTGATAAGAATGGTTGTAGATCTGAAGACTGCATCTGAAGACTGGATCTCATTTAACTGTGCTACTATTCCCCCCTACACCACAGTTCACACTTTCCCTTTTCGCTCTCTCTTTGCTTTCTTGTTGGTCAGATAGTGACCAAAGTGAGCCATTCAAGGACCTCTCTGACAACAGTAGACACACACACACACACACATTCACACACCGGCCTCAAAGGAAAGAAATTTTCCGATCTCAAAATAACTGTATCTTAGTATTAACTAGTTTAAAAATAAAAACACCTTACAACTGAAAATACTCCACCCACCCTTTGCTTTTGTACTCCACATTCATTATCCTACAGTCATAAGACAAAGGATGGCCAATAAAATATTAAATGCAATAAAAATACATTTGTTATTCTGCAATTAGTAATCCAATTTCCTTTATTCACAAAATCCAAATCCTCATGCACCAAAGAAAAAGTAAATTACCTGCTAACACCTTATAACATTAATAAGTTTTTAAAATCTACCTTAAAATAAAGGCTACCTTTAAATAATAAGCCCTGACTTTTATACTTCTCTCCAATACAAATTCCTATTTAAATTTATGGAACCAGAAAATATCACAGCTACTGTTGTTCTAAGATCAAAATATCAACAACAGAAAAGTAGAATTTAAGTTTTCATTTAATTTTTTTTTTACTTCAAATCATTAAAACGTTGCCTCTACTCATTTATCGTAATAAAATGACCAATCTTTCCTGATTCATGTACACAAGCCAAAAAGTTTACAGTTAACTTGTAAGACAAATCTCTCTTTCTCTTACACACACACACACACACACACACACACACACACACACACAACCTTTCTTTAGGGCTACAATTAAAAAAAACAACAACTCATTGCCAACTAGTGAAGTGGCCTATCGTACGACTATGATACCACCAGAATGCAGTGTTTCACAGCTACCACAATGTAGGACTGACATATGACATTTATAAAATGTCAGAACCCTTCCCCCAATTTTTACTGCCTATTCCCCAGTAGGGTTTCACGATGTAAAATGAACTAAAGGCAACTGTGTGCTCATTAACAGTGCCATTTCTGATATATTACGCGGATTGACAATGAACCACTGTGATATCAAAGTGCAGGTGTAAAAAATAATAAGGCAACTGCTTAACAAAATCTCACTAACTGTAATAAATATGCAAGGAGGCCGTTTTTTATTCCCTGAAAATGTGGCATGGTACATCAAACATGATACCCAAGAAAGGGTTTTGACATACCAAACTCCATTTAAAATTTGTTTTCATGACTATCAACAGAGAAAGCCAGTAACTTACTTGTGAATGTAAAAGGTGATTATGCAAGTACCAACAGGAGAATCTGAAGGTATTAAGAGATTCAGATAGTGTCAGAAGCAAAGCTAATGTCTAACTCTGCCAAAACTGTTCATTTTAATAAGTGATAGAGAACTTGTCATACTGGAAATTATTTTATTACACGTAAAACGTATTTTAGACACCTCTTGCCTATTGGAAGAATATGCAAATTACTACCTATCCATGAACCATGCCCCAGTTCTCCAATGGCCCCATGATCTTAATGCTTAAAAAAAGATCCCTCATGTGGAAAACTTAAAATAATTAATAAAACAAAATAGTGATAACAATTTGAATAATGTATTTATATGTATATGGCCATATGACTGGTTTTATTTAGAGATAAAAAGGAGAAATATGAGATCTAATTGTGATTTTGTTTCCTAGAAAATTAATTATATTTCTAATTCCCAAAATCAAGAATATATTTACATTTTATTGCCTTTGAGAGCCAGCCAGACCAATAAGTGTACCATTATAACTGTAAAATCCTGAAATCAGAAAATGATAAATACATTGGAAAAGAGTTTATTTCGTTTTGATATGCTCTCATCATTTAAGAATTGACAAAATGATTTAGTGTCATGGACTGTCTGGGAAATCCCAGAACCATATTAAAAAGTTATCGAAGTACATCCGTTTTTTTTCACATAAGGAAAATGTCCCATTAGAACTTTTGATGAGTATGAAACATTTTAACTTTCACAGGATGCTAGGAATCCTGACGAGGTAGGTAGGTTTACTATTAAATTCTATCATTGTACTCTCAAAGTCCTCAGTTAAACTTGGTAATAAACTTACTTAGCTAATCTCTTCTCAGAAATCTTTAATGGATCATTTTGAGAAAATATAGAGCTATTAAAGGGGAATTATCAAGATGTCTTTAACAACACTGCTAACAATCTTCAAGTATGAATGCTGTGGTAGCCATCACTCCTTTCCATAATTTCTTCAGGTGGTTAATTGCCTTAATGATAAGTGAATAATGCACAAGAGAAAGAGCATGACATCATAGTCATGGATTTCAAACTTTAGTACACATCCAGATCATCTACAGAGCTGGTTACCAACGGAGCTGCCCAGGCCTCACCCCAGGCATTCGGATTAGGTATCTAATGGGTGAGACTTGGGTTTATGTATCTGTACCCATCTCTACAGGCGATTCTGATAAACACCAACACTTGCCATCCATTCCCTCAAGACACTGCTTAAAAAATTATCTTCTCAGGTGAATTTCTAAAAAAAATTACTGTGAAATTTTGGACTGTAATTACTTCAGACCAAAAAGAGAGACTGCCTTCTTCTGGATCCTCACAGAATCTTATGCCATTTGGTACTTGACACACAATATATATTTTCAATTATCTTCAAATTTTTTTCCTGCCAAATATGGTAACATTGAAAGCAGGACTATTCCTCCTCCATCTTTTTAATTTCCTTCAGTGCTTTTCGGAAATCACACTTTCAGGAAATATTCATTAATTGGCATTATAGAGTGACCTCTTTAGTAAGACACTAAGAATCAAATTGCTGTTGGCAGACTAAAAAAGCTACAAGAGCAAAGAGCATGAGTCTTTTTCACTGCAGATAAGCAAGGCGTTAATCATTTGGGGGTAGACTGAATGGAGTTTTTCTATACTACATCTTTCAGCGTCACTGCCACACAGATAAATTCAGGTGTTCCTCATGGGAAAGTGAAATTAAATTCAACAAACCTTTATCGAGTGTTCCTGCTAAGGGCAAGATACTCTGATGTCAGGTACTGTGGGGGCCTGTCACTCTACGACCTCTAAGAACCTAACACGGTGCTTTATGACTATCCTACTCAAAATGTCTTTTCTATTCTAAAACTGATTTAAATTATAATTTAAGCACTTGTGGGAAAGAGAACAATTCGATACAGCCTCTTCTCTCAAGGAGCTTTGAATATGATATTGGTTTAAAAGACAAAACAACCTACCCATTTACTGGGCTGAAAGTAAAGGGAAGTTAGTAAAATTCCAGAAGGAAAAGAAATTTATTATGATAATAGTTAAAGTATAATAGTATATGTACATATGTATGCACATAGAGAAATGTGAACATAAATTTAAGGGTCTAGATTTTCTATGTATGTAGCACAAAGTTCCCTGCTGAATACAAAGAATGTTAGTGTTTTAAGCTGGGATTATTTATTTTTTTATTTGATTAGTCAATAATACATCAGAGTGAGTACCTGTATTCATTCATTCATTCAACAAACATGTGAGCACTGGCTTTGCGCAAAGTGTTTCCTTCCATTTGGCCTGAGATAGATTCAGGTGCTCAAGCTTAAGAGACCTTTCGGCCATTGCTTTTTTTGGTGGCATGAGACTGAATGAAAATCCTTTCCATTCAGGTTCTTCTCCAACTCTCAGAGACAAGTCTTTGCCATAGATCATGCCATTGAAACTGGATTTAAAGGCAACACATAACACATTGCCAAAGATCTGACTGAAAGCTTGAAACTGGTTACTTCCATTCTCAGTCACAACTCAGAGTTCTCTTTATTCACTCTGCTCTGGTCCTGTTCCTGTATTATTCACAGTCATTACTCTCTCGCCCACTGTATTGTAGGCTCCTTTTTGGTATAAACGATGACACTTTACATTGTATCATCTTCAGCAATTAGCATAGTGCTACCAAGGTAGCCAATAAATGCTTAAGTTGCTAAAAAAACTAAATTGAAAACATGGTGCTAAATGTGGCTGTAGTGGTGATGATAGCATGGGATATGAAGAGGTAGTTCTGCTCCTACAAATTTTACATTTCAGCTGAGGGGAAAAAACCCACATTCTCAAATAACTGCAATACAAAATATGAAGTGATATGGGTCACAGAAGTGGTACAAAGGAGGTGCTCTGAGAGTTCAGAGGAGGGAGAGATTACTTCCAGCTGTTCAGTGCCCAGTGTTCTGCTCGGGGCAGTGAGGATTATTGGATAAAAGAGAGAGTATTTGCTGCAATTGGATATAAAACTCACTAGTAGGATGAAACAGACAAACACACAATTTCTGGTTATAAATAAAAACCCAAAGAGGCACATATTAAATCCAAACTGTGTGGTACACTCAGCGCTATACTGCTTGTGAAAGCGAGATACTGATGGTGCAGGAGTGTTTGGCAAAGGCTTCATGGAGACACTCAGCACTGAGCCTACCACAGCGGACGGAATGACTAGATTAAAAGGGGGGATTTGAGACATGGGATGTAAGACTGGCAATGCCTCAGAAAGGAAGTCGAAAAAGGGAGATGCGATGCAGTTGCCTCTCTTCATAAAAATCAACCATCTGGAGCCTGAGGTATGGCTCATCAATTCCCTCCAATGAGCCCTCAACAGGGAGAGACAAGGATAGTGGATGAAGAGAGGGCTTGAGTTGCTCTGATAGTGGACGAATATCCCTGGATATCTTCAGGCTTTGCCTAGGGAACATAATGGTGTGCCCTCTGCCCCCTTGATCTTGCTACCCCCTATGAATCTGTTAAAGACCATGTTCCATATTTTAACTCACTTCTGACCTCTGACTCTTGTGCCAAATAATTGACACATCATGCTAAACATTTATGAAACTGGATATAAGACTCCTTTTGATGAAAGATTAAAAAGTGCTACAAAAATAATTGTATACGAAAGTAATACGCCTCAGGAAAATTCATGGTATTCCTATTCCATCTTAAGGAAAAATGTAAGAGATGAAATGTTTTGTTTTGTTTTTTCTGTAAAAACTTCACACTTTGCTTGTTACAGATCCCAGATGAACGCTTACATTTTCAGAATATTTTTCTCACTGACATGGAATCAAACACTTCTCCTCGATCTACCTTTGGCTCCTACTTTGAATGGATTCAAGATGCAGGCCAAATGTTTTTTGCTCGGTTTTATGTTTTCTTTCATTGATATATTTGCAAGAACCAGAGTTCTTATTGAGTTTAATAATTTTGTTTTCATATACAATCCTTGCTTCCAAGATTTTTAAAGCAATGACATTTTTTCATAGTAAAATCATATGTTATTTTTATCTTGAATGGATATAAAAACGTGAAAGTAACATGGTGGGAAAATAGTAGAACATGGTCAACTATTTAGCATACCACAATAAATTATGTGAAAATAATATTACTACAGAAGTAACTTTTCTTATCAACATGCCATAAGTATTAACTAGGGTAAAGTTGTCCCCAGAAATGATGTAGTAAAAAAAACCTAACAAATTACTGAATAAGAAATGCATGTGAACTCTACTCTAGAATTCTGTTATACCAATTTGGAAAGATTTTCAAAATCCATTAGATGTAATGTGTAATGAAAGCTTCTAGTTTCGTTTTGAAAAGCTTCTTGTCATTTGCTTATTTCATCAGAAAAATCAGACAACCATAAGATTTTTACAATGGGTGCTTTAATTGCACTTAATATGACTAACTGTACATGGAAGACACATAACACCCATGTATTTATATCAAAATATCGTGAAAACTGTGGTGTATATTAAAAGTATGCAAGATCTACTTTTGTTTTGTAAAATTGTAGAAAATTTGTAAATAGCAAGGGTGACCTCCAGTGTGCAATAGATTTATGCCATTGTATTTTTTCAGTAACAGAAACTGTGTGTTGGTCTATTCCAATTCTCTAAGAGTGCTAAAGATAAGGAGAAAAGGAATTTTCTGTGTCAAAATGAGTTTGTAAGTTCAAAGCAATTGCTTCATTTTGTTTTTTGGTTATTTTGAAGCTTATGATGTCGCTTGGAATCGGAAAACACAAAAAAAGCATTAATCCATGGGAAAATAATCTGTGACTAATAAAAGTCAGAAAACTATTTGTCTTATATACGATCTGATTAGGACTTGTTAAACCTTTGGAGAATAAGTTGAATTTACATTTTTTTAAAATGCAACATACTGCCCTGCAAATAGTAAAACTACCTGACATAATCTCTATACACTGATACTGACACTTACAGCAAATAACAAACACCACCAAAAATCAAACTTAAAAAGCTTTTCAGAAAGTCATCAAGATCAAAAGCTTTTCACTGTAGATAAAATTTTTTTTATGAAAAGCTAATGGCTTGCCACATTGTATAATATAATTTCTATTTGTCTCTAATCTCAACACAATAAAAACTATTCACATGAAAAGAAAAAGCCTGATGCTTTCCTTACAAGGCAATCCAACATCACTCATTTCATCTTTTACATCGCAGATAATACAAATCATCCAGAGCTACCACGGCATTTTTTCTTTGCAGATTTTATTTTTATTTCTTTACTTGGTAAACAACCTAAACTTTGGGGGAATGAGGTTTCTTTTCAAAGGATTTTGTTAGTAAAACATCAAGTTCTGCCTTAGCTAACCAGACCACACAAAAGATCTAATTATATGGGTGCCCACAAGAGCTCTTGCCTGTCAGAGTCAGTGTCACTCAAGCTCTGTCACTCTTTCCATTAGGAATATCTACTTTCAAAGGTCTACACCATGGACGGTAAAAATTTGCTGCAGGCTGACTCTTGGCATAAAAGGTATAAGGCTGAGAACGAGTTGCTTTTTATGAATATTCATAACAATCAGTGTGGATTTCTTAAATTCCTAGACAGAGAGAAGTGTACATAATTACATGTGATCTGGTTTGTTTATATAATTTACAATATACATGGTGTGTGTGTGTGTGTGTGTATGTATAAAATGTTTATTACTGATAGAATATAATTAATGAATTATTTAAAATTCACGTTGGTGATGATATGCTCTAGTTTTAATAAACTATGAAATTCCCAAGTATGGTATCATTTCAGAAACAGTAATTATTCCTTTGGACTTGTTATGATCTATCATGTCAAGAGTCTGTGTGCTACCTGCTAAGAAATGCCTGAGCAGGCCCTGACATGATGCACCCTAATGGCTCCAAAGGAGCCATTATCATCTATTGTGTCAATATTTTGCGTCTTAAAGAGGATCCACAGAAGAGTTCTAAACAAGGCCTTTGCATATCAGACAGTAATGATGACTCAATCTATTATGTCAATAATATAGTATAAAAAAGTCATTCTCTTGAATGTACACAATTACAGTCATAGGCATGTTTTGTCAATGATCTGCTTAGAATATTCTTTGAGTACTTGCAGAAGATAGCATTTTTCAGATTTCACTAGAATAAGTTTTTTCATTCTAAAAATTTGGTTTTGAATGTCATTTTAAATGTGGCAAATTAATACCATAAAAAGGTTTAGATCAAAAATTAAATTCACCTGAGCAAATTATTCTCACAAACTCCTCTTAAGTCAAATTAAGAGTCCCTCCAAATGTTTTAGATAACTTTGTATGTAAAGAAGATACCTTTTACTATCCTTCTGCAAGGAAACAATTCAAAATTATCAATGCTGTTTTGGCCTTAATTCACAGCAATACATGTAGGTACCACAAGGGGCTCAGCATAGAAAATATGTAAGTACTCATTACATTCTACATTTTCTAATCAAAGGAGGAAAATTAAGGCCAAATATCAGAGTCTATGTTTATTTTTCAAGATATCATTATAAATGATGATTTTACTTTTGGAACAAATTTGTTAAAATGTATTAGAATCCTACTTCATTCGAGACCTCAATCGTGGAATGTTGACTGTATTTTTAAACACTAAGAATTATTAAGTGATGCTTAAGAATACAGAGGGCATCTGAAAAATAATTAAGCAAGAAAAATTATGATAAATTATTAAATTACAGTCCAATATAACTTCTTTCAAAGCTATGAATACATTTTAAGACTAGAGAGAAGAGAGTAACTTTTACGGCTTAATATTAATAAATTGACTTCTCATCCTAGTTATTTGTTAGAAACCTGTACTGGCAAAATAGCAGCTATATTCATGTGCCAAGTTGAAGATGAGAATTAAAAAAATAGTATCAGATGGCTTACACTTAACATAGGAATTCTAACAAAATGTCTTTTTTTGGGTAATTTTATACAAATGGATTAAGTATCCATAAAAAGTGAATACAGTGCTTTTTTGTGTGTATTGATTTTAAAGAAATAGTTTCTCAGATGTGTCAGACATGTCTAGATTTTTGAGTAAGAGTGTATTTTTTTTTTTTTTTTTTAATCTTGGCTCTGTTCTTGTAAAGCAACGTTTTGGCAAAGTCGGCAAGTTCCTTAAATGAAGATCTTTTTCCCCCCTTCTCAGTATCAGGAGACCATTTTAATTCACTCACCAGCTAAATTCTCAAAGGGACAAGTGTATATGGTAACATAGGAGCCAATATCCTAGCTATCAGTTTTCATACAGCCTAGCTGGACCTTTACATTACGGCTGCCCCACATTTATTGTTCTTTCATTGCATCTGTCAGCATTTCCTGACAGCGCATTATGGAGCATGGCTACAAAGTCAGTATCAATCAGTCCACGATCATGCAGATATAAGTAGCAGACTATTGATAATGGGCCTTAAATCAGATCATCATGGTTTAAGCACAAGATTCTTAAAAGGTGGCAATCTCAAGGGAACTCCTACTTGCCTGCACCTGTTACAAACCCTACAAGCCAGTTTCTACTACTTACCACCTACAACTTCTCCGAAGGAAAAAAAAAAAAAGGATCCATTAAACACACATCACCATGTACCATTTTACATGGTAACACATTTCACCATGTAAAATGAAGCATGAAAGCAAAAATGGCCATTAATACAACTTTTGCTCTATCTCTTTAAAAAAATGTGCAGAAGTAATACGTAATATCTCCCTTTACACTAATGAAGCCAGACCCCCAAGCCCTACATATACATCACACTGATAGCAGCAGTTTTGTTGTGCTTTGGAAATGTCTTACTTCAAAAGCATTTCAACTTGATACGGCCATTTAACAAGCAAAGTGAGAGAATTCAGAGTTTAGAGGTATGCTACACCAAACTCAAGGCACCATGTTAAAAACAAAGGCATCTAATTTTTCCCAGACATAAATAATAAAACAAAACAGGAGTTGCATGCAAATTTAGTAACATAAAATTTAAGGTGATAAACAGAATGGAGGCTGGCTTCTTGTTTAGTATTCCTTAGTTATCACCATAATTGCTGCATGTCTGTCATCACTAGCAAAAGAAAAAAGTGTCTTTCTCAGCTGCTCCCCTGCTTGTTTTGTTCGCTGTATTCTTGTAAAGTGGGAGAAAATAAGTGTCATTTAATGAATAGTGCTATTCTTTGTCTGACAGCTTCATATCTGTTAGGTGTAGGAGGCCTCGTACTTTCTTTTTCTGATAATGTTTTTGACAGTGTGCTAAATTCCTCCCCCAAAAGGCCGGCGTGTATATTCTGCTAAAAGGGGCTTCATCTATCCTGAATGGGTGCCCTCTTTTAACCCCCTTCAGCTTCTGTTCTTACATTAATTGAGCTGATCAGATTGAGCATATGAATTTGTCTTTGATGTATTCGTATGTTTAGTTGACGTTGCTCTCTCTCCCATTGGCAGCGGACAGAGCTCTCAGACAAATAGGACTGTTGCCATGGTAACAGGCGATAGCTAGGGATCTCTTGAAAAATATTTTTATTTCAAAATTCAAACTGGAAAATTCTCCCTGGATATGGTTCTCAGTTCTAAATGTGTCATATCTAATGATGAATGCAATTAGGAATCCCACCAGTGTTTTAAATAATAAATTAGCCTAATTTTCTAGGCCTGGCATGATGACATACAAATACTAAAAAGGCGTCTTCTTTTTTAAAATCCGTGACAAAGGACTTATTAATGACTTTTGTTCTTAGGATTTCAAATTAAAACGGATAGTAGGCTAGTGATAGTGCTTTCTATCTGCTGAAAACCAGAGGCCTAGGGGTAAACTTATTATTTTATTTTAAAGAAAACACTTCAAGCTGCTCTGATATTTGGGTATTTCATAAAAAAAAGCAGGTGTAGAAATCCTTCTATAAATGTTGAAGTCTATAGCAGTTGGTAAATCTCAGTGGATAAAAAATGCCCATAGCCATTTTTAATTACTGAGCATGAAAAAAAGGGATGGATGGTAAACATAAGTTTTATAGATCACTATCATCTTACAATGGTGGAATTTTCAAATTCTTACTATTTTATTTGAAATACAAGAGAAAATAGAAATAAGTAGTTCAATATATGATATAAATGGTATTTATTTTTAAAACAATTTATTCATGGCCATACAATTCCAGTTATATTAATTATTATTTCCCCCTGATGTGGGGTTTGGAGGACAATGAAAATCACTGTACAGTTGGGCAGTTTCAAGGATCTGACATAACATGTAATCACATAATAAAGAGGGTTATTAAAAACCAACCAAATTTTTCTACTTGTTAAACTCATTGTTCAGTTCTTTGGTATTTGTTTATCACTGTGTTCATACGTCGAACTGCAGAACTTAGCTTTTTGACTTTAACTGGCAATGGTGCTACTTTCTGTAAGTCAATATAAGAAAAGCAAACAAATCCATGTATGTTTTGGGTTTGTCTCAGGAAAATCAATCACACTCAAACTTTAGAAGGTCAGCATACAAAATAACCAACAATTAAATTAAATTACATCCAAACAGTATGTTAACTATGGCTTTACATCTGTACATGTAAAAAAGTTTGTGCTTAAAGCAAAAGATAGAAAAAAAAGATAAACCTAACATATTAACAGGTACTAATTTCTACTCTTTTGCTATTATTTTCTCTATAATAATTTTGTTACTATGGTCTACATAGCATATGACTATTACAAGTTTTATTTTAGGTTATGCTACTAAATCACATGAAATATTACTTTTCTCCTGAAAAACTGAAGTGTAATATTTCCTAAAATACCCCCCCAAAAACCTGTTAAATGAAAAACTGCATGGGACTAGCAAAGGACATCTCAGCTTCTATTGGTAAGTGAACATTTCTCCCCTTAACTCTATTTCTGGTCTGTTTCATCCAAAAACCCACAGTGAAGACAGAAAATCCAAATCAACTTGAGATTTCCCAATGATAGCTGTGGCTTCCTGAAGCACTCCTGGAAGGGAAGCACATACCTGGGAGGTCCAGGCACATCCCTCACCCCACCTGGCTCTCCTGAGGGTCATATACAAATAGTCTGCTCTGATGAAGAAGATATACTGTTTCTTCCTCAATAAGGCTTTAGATGTTTTTTTCTGAGTTGGGGAAATATGACTTCTTTGCACTCTTTCAGAGTAGTTAAAAACAATATTAAAAAGTTTTATTTATTATTTTTATAAATTTATTTATTTATTTTTGGCTGCATTGGGTCTTCGTTGCTGTGCACGGGCTTTCTCTAGCTGCAGCAAGTGGGGTGTTACTCTTTGTTGTGGTGCATGGGCTTCTCATTGCAGTGGCTTCTCTAGTTGCAGGGCATGGGATCTAGGTGGGTGGGCTTCAGTAGCTGTGGCTCGCGGGCTCTAGAGCGGAGGCTCGGTAGCTGTGGCTCGCAGGGGCTCTAGGGCGCAGGCTCAGTAGTTGTGGTGCACGGGCTTAGCTGCTCCACAGCATGTGGGGTTTTCCCGGACCAGGGATCAAACCCATGTCCCCCGCATTGGCAGGCGGATTCTTAACCACTGCGCCACCAGGGAGGTCCTCTTTTATTGGTTTTTAAAATCACAAAGGTAATTCAGACTTCTCACACAAAAGCTAAAAAATATCTTGGAAGCATTCCTTCATCCCTAAAGCTGGCCACCCCTCCTTAAAAGAACCACCATCTTCAAATCAATAATTGGTTATGCATCCATTTAGATGTATAGTAAAAGCCATTTTGGAAGCACCACATTTCATTTACCATCTACCTTAAGACCCATGATAATAAGTGGTATGAGAAAGGAAAAAGAAAGCAGGAAAGGTTTTCTGTTTTTTTTCCTGTGCCTAAATTAGATAGTACGACATGAAAAATAATACGGTTTCACCTCTCAGTCATCAACAGCCACAGTCCTGGAGCGGGGAGGGAGTGAATTCTGGCAGTTCCTTCCTCATCACTGTCACAAACCCTCTAAGAGCCTGGAAGTCACAATTCTCAATGTCCTCCGAGTCTTCCCCGGTCTGGGAGCCACTTCCTTGAGGTGACTGACAATCCAGAAGCGAGAGTGTATACTCCTCACTGGAGTACCATGTTGCCATGTTGGGTTGTAAGAGGCAAGCCTTGCCTTTAAGTGTTTAAAATATTTTGAAAACACAAAAGCATGATGATGCCAGTTGTTTCTCCTGCTCAGCACTGCACAGACCTGCTCCAAACATTGAGTGGCTCATTGACTTTGGAGCTCAAGGCTTAACTCAGCTCCACAGGCGGCCAGCAAGCCAAAATGAACGCTAAGCACGTTGTTCTAAAACCCAGGCTGCATCCCACAACTCCAGGGATATAACTTAAAGACAATTTACCTCAGAAAATATAAGGCAGCTCAGGGCAGTAGAAAGAGACCTAGATTTGGAATCAGAATGACAGGGTCAGACATTTCTCACCAGCACCCAGACCTTAAGTGACCTTCCTGAGTCATAACATCTTCATCTATAAAATAAGGATCACAATATTAGCCCTCCTCCCAGGGTTATTGTGCGGCAAAAATGAGATGACACATACGAAATTGTTTTAAAATGTGCATTAAAATATATATAGATTGCACTTGAACCCTATATCCTCTATATTTTAAAAATCAGAATCAAGCATATTGATTTTGCCATGTAAGCTACATTTCTCCATAAAATCTTCAAATGTATACTTATCAATCATGGATAACTAATTTAATTTTATAATGTATCACATTAAAATATAAAACATTAATTAAAAAATACTTTTTTAGAATTAAGTGCTTTGTTTTCATATAATATTTAACTTTAAAAAGTCTAATTCCTATATACCATACCACTTTTTTTCTGCAACAGAATATGCTTTTGAATTCATTAATTTAGAAAGAGAAATTAGAGAGAAAATTAGTCAAAGACAAAAATTATGATTCAGTAAATTATAATTAAATAAAACTACTTGAGAAATATAGAATTTATTTTGATAAAAAATTTCTTGTTTGCATATTTCAGAAAATTTACATTAGATTCATCATTAGTAATCATGTCTGTTATAGATGATATATAAACATGTATACTACAGCTATATAATAGATATAAAATTAGGTAAGATGGCTATAAATACACAAACTAGTCTCTGAACTGTAGGTAGATTATAGCCTGAAAGTTAATGAGGCAATTGCTTATTAACAACTTGGGTATATTTTCTCATACAAACAACATTAACATGATGTTATGGGTCCAGGCAACCTCAGAAAAAATCCATTTGACCCATAATTTACCATAGGGATTAATAACCATACATGGACAGGAATTTCCTGTAGAAAATGCACATTTGCCCTTGTTGGTGCCCCCATGTTCTTTCACTGATTATTGGAGAGTTGGAAAGAGTGGTACACAGGGCTGAGCTCTGACAGTCCAGAGAGCAGATGACAATTTGTTTACTTTTAGAGGAAAAACTACTCAAAAGATCAGGAACAGGTATAAAGAATGATGGCAGAGATGATATATACTATTTTCTGGTACATAACAAAATAATGATTAGCCAAAATAACATTAAATAGAAGAACTAAGCAAGCTGCGATTTGTGGGAAATGGGAGGAGGTTGAAGAATTAGGGCAGGACCAGGAATGTTGGCACTGTGGCTGCTGGGTAGGTGGAAAAAGAGCACAGGCTTAACAGGGATGCTTTCTCCCTAATACTACCCCTTCTTATCCCTACAAAGATTGTCCTGGGTTCGTTGTAAATCGATCCAAGAGCAAGGTGAGAAGCACTAAGAGAAACTGAGGGTAAGGAGGGCACATTTCTGTAGATGGTAGTACCAGAGTTAGTATTGAGGGAGGCAACAAGTCCAAGTGCGTTCACTGAAAAGGAAAGGGGTACCCAAAGCCATGGCTGTCTGTGAACATTTGTGAGAAGAACTCAAGAGAGACAGATCGCAGCACTTGATCACTCCCTCTCTTCCTGTGAGCGTCACTGGCCTCTCAGAACACCACATTCTCCTAGTTTTCCTCCTGCTCTACTGACCATTCTTTCTCGGTGACCTAACAGCATCTTGCTCCTCCCAACTTCTCCTTGTTAGCGCCAGGTCCCAGGTCTCAATCAGGATCCAGATCAGTCCCGTCCTGGCACATACTGCTGTCTGAACTATGATCACTGCCATAATAACTCCCAACTCCAATCTCTCCTTTGAGTTTCACATTCTTATGCCCATCTTTTACTCCTCCCGGATGATGCCTTAAAGGCATCTCATATGTAATATGTACAGAATAGAACTCGGGATCGCCCCCCACCCCCACCAAGTTCCATCCTCGCCCAGGTTTCTTTATCTCCACAAATCACACCCTTATTCACACATTGGTTCAGGTCCATAGCCTGGGAGACATGCTTGATTTGTTTCTCTCACATCTCGCACTCAATCCATCAGCAATCCTTCAAGTTCTATTTTTCATATGGTTCAACTCAGTATCTTCAAAATAGATGCCAAGTCCAATTAGGTGAACCTAATTCCACCTGGGACTATTGTTGCGGCATTCTAATTTTTCTCTTCCACTCTTTTCACCCTTACAGTCTATTCTTGGCATAGCAATCAAAACAGTGCTGTAAATGTGTAAGTCAGATTACATCCCTTCAAGCTCAATACCCTCCAAAGACTTGTTATCTCACAACATCAAAGCCTTTCTGTGTGATCTGGCCTCTGGTCACCTTTGCCTTCCTCTCCTTCCTCTTGCATTTAGCTCCAGACATAATGGGCTTCTTGCTCTTCCTGGATCATGCGAAACTTGTTTCTGTCTCTGAACAGAACGGCTGTTCCCCCTGCCTGATGTGAAACTTCCTTAGAAGTTTTCATAGCTTGCTCCCTCGGGTCACATAAATATCATATATTCCTTCCCCCGTTACCCTATCTAAAAAGTCATCTATCCTCCATACCCCTATGTGCTTTACTTTATGTCATAGCCTTTATTACCACCTGATGTTATGTTACATATTAATTCATCAGTTTATTGTCTATCATTAGAGTATAAACTTTAAGAAGGTAAGGATTTTGTCCAACTTGTTCTCTATAGCTCCCCCTGAGCCTAAAATAGTCCTGACCTAGTAGGTATGTCAGTGCTCATTTTGACATCCCAAATCTTTCATGTCTTACAAGGGAAAATATTAGTTACTCCTATTGATACATAAAAATCATGTCTTACAAAGGAAAAATGTTATGGTACTTGGCCTTTAATCCACCTTTCAGAATATATTTTGCATGATTATTTTTTTAATAATGATTTTCAAAACCAGTTGGATTTTTCAAAAGCAGTTAAGACCTTTAAAAGTAAGTACTTTCTAGAAGTACATACTAGGAGAGGAAAAAAACAAAAAGGCTGACATTCTTTACTCTTATATTTTTAAAACGTGTTCTGAGATTTAAGAAGTAATTATGTAACTCTTCCTACTGAGATTTTGTTAAATAATTTACTATGTGACAGTTTGTGTCACAGTTTTTCACACTATATCTGGAGTTATGGATGAAACTGTAAATGGCCTACTACTATGATCTAAAGTAGAAATCCCAAGGGTAAAGGGTTTATTCATATTAATGGGTTAAATACCATAAAGTTATCGGCTATCTAGGAGAAATATTATGACTAAATGCTAAAACTTTTCAAGAGTTATGAAAGTGAGCATTGTATGTTATTTATTTATACTATGTATTCAAAGTTAACGGCATAAATATTACTAATAAAAAAGCTGGTACTTATAAAGTGCTTACTTTGTGCCAGGTACAATTTGAAGTCTTTGATAAATTCATCTAATCCTTGCAACAACTTTATAAAGCAGCTCCATTTTACAGATGAAAACGCTGAGGCCTTGAAAGTTTGGCTGTTCAAGATCACACAGTTAGAAGGTGGTAGAGCTAAGATTTGAAACTAAGCAATCTAGCTCCAGAGCATAAAAAATTAACTGCCTTGGATTTACACCACATGCTCTTTGCTCTGTGATTCTGCCAGCAAAGTGTATTTCAGTTAGCAAAAGAGGTTTTTATACGTAAGGGATTATCAATAATGGGAAATTCTTTCCTAACACTGTACTTTGAAGGTAGCTAATCACCCTTTGCTTTGAAAATGTTGGTCACAGAAAATAATTTATTTAACACATTGCTCATCTTCTAGTGGTCTTCAATTCTTTAAAGGTACACTCATTAAAATCATGTTTAACAGAAAATAAATTTCCTTTAGTAAAGTTGAATGTGTATAATTCCTAGAAAGATTTTTTCACAAAAAAATAAGTTACAAATGATTATAACATAAAAGTTTATTATTAATTTCTTACTCTAAATTCCAAACAAACTACAGACATCTTACCAACACACAGATATTGTTTTAAATTGGTTTTTACATAATTTGCACAGGTCAAAAGCCAAACGAAAATTTCAAGAGGTATGCCAATAATGAAACCTGATTTTAGGGTCTTAGAGACTAAGATTTTGTTGACTTTTCCTCTGATTTCTAACAACTCTAAAATCATTCTCAATGGAAAGTAGAAACCACAGAGATAAAAAAATATTTCAGGCTTTAAAACTCTTTTCAGAACAGAATAATATGTATGTACTAAGCGACAAGAGGCACTGATTTCTTGGCCATCTATCTCCTAATATCTTAAATTTCTCTGTCATTGATAGGTTGTCTTTTTAAGGCACATAACCTAAAAAACCCAAAAAATAAGTTTGCAATAATTTAAAGGTTGCCCAAACTACCAGAAACTAATCAAAGTTACCCATATATAAACAAACTGCCAAATAAGGCTATCATCTACTAAATTTATAAGCTAATAAATTAAAAAATCACTATAAACTTCCTATATGTTAGATTGTCCAACACTCTGCATTCTACAGGGATGCTTTGCACTCCAGCTGTAGCAGTAAAATTACTGAAACTGTAATTCTCTTAATATTTAAATAATATATTAAAATTTAATTTTCAGCACCTGGAAGAATCTGTTTATGTGCCAGCAAATGAGGTAGCTGGGCCTGGAGCTCCTTATACATATGGGACTCAAAAACAACCTATCACAAATAATTACTAAGCTAGAGCAGCTGTAGTCACCACAGTAGTCATTTAAAAATCAGGTCAAAGTTGCTTGAATTCTTTTCCATTTCCAAGATACTGTGTGCATAAAATCTATGGTGTTTATCTTTTTCTATTTGCCACATTTCGTAAATTATTTATTTTTGCTGATAATTGTAGATTGCGGTGGAAAGGGTAGCAAGGGCATCTTGTGAATTTTTTTTTTTTTTAAGTTGGGCATGTTAAAAGAAATTAAGCTCCTGATTTCTCAGGTTCTTTAAATGGCTTACATGAATGCGCTGATCTGAAAGCATATGTATTTGTTCAATCTGTTTACAGGAAGGATTATATAGTCTGTGAATAAACAAACAAACAAAAAACTAAAGTATATTTACTGCTGTAAGTATCTAGCTGTCCACACACATTGTGTGTGTATGAAATGAGTCTAAATATAGATACACACATACCTCCTTAATAAGATATTCTTCAATGTATTCTCTATATTTTTTCAAAATCATGATGCCATCTGGTCAATGTATAAAAGAAAATCATTTAAATTTTACAATTTATTAAATCTGAACAAATTACTGGGGGGAGGACTACTGAATTGAAGATTCAAAAACATTTTATATTTTATACACTTTCATTCACACCTAAGAAAGTAAAACCATTTTAAAGAAGGTGTTATATAGACACAATTCCTAAATTCACAACCCTATCTGAAATTGGATAGGTATACGTCTCTCCTCTTCCATCTCTCAGCATTCCTAATGTACTCACTGAGAAATAAAAACTCAAGAGAGCATTGAACATCTTAGGATGTTTTTCCATCACTTTAGTGAGACTCACATTGCTTTACCCAAAAGTTCTAGATAAAATGAAAATTAATTTGAAAAGTATATTTAGTAAAAGGATGACAATGGCAATAAACTCTATTCAAATAGAAATTTTAATTGCTTTGAGTTATTTTTAGATCTCCAATCAGATTCTTGGACATGGGAAAAAGTCTAAATGCCTGTTTTTGGAAAGCATCAAACGACATCCTACACCTGATATTTAGAAAGAAAATAAAATAAGATTTTTTGTTGTTGGAGGGAAAGATGGGGATTAGGGGATAGGAAAAAAATGTACCAAGAATTTATACACTATTACCTTCAATCATTTTGATGCGAGTCATTCATACCACCACCATGCTAACAAGACATCCAATTTACTAAACAATGAATACTGAAAATACATTTAAAAGGTACAAATGACTGTCCAAAGAATGACACTGAAAAATATTAAGTAACAGCTCTACCTCAAGATAAGCCTCACCATTAAAGAGTTTTAATGAAGAGAGCCTTCAAAGGCTAAATCAGGAGGCATTGATTAGATTGCCTCTAACTTTGTGTTTTGACACCTTCGTCTCTCGTGGCATTATATTGTCTCCGTGCATCTTACAAAGGAAGCATTTTACTAGGCCCACACAAGAACAGGAGACAGCAATGCTTATAAAAGAGACTGTCAAGGGTGTGAGCCAAAATGGGTCTCATTTGGATTTCAAGTGAAGAAAACTCCTAATGCATTTCATTACAATGTATGCGAACCTTTGAAAAGAAGGATGGATTGGGATTCTCATCCCTATTAATTTATTGAAATGGATTCAGTTTTTTCTTGTATATCAAGAGAGACCATGTGTTTCAAGCAAGGTAACAATATTATAGTCCCAATAACCAAATATGCTATGATTCAGTATGCCCTTCTGTGAGATAAAGAGGATGCAATTTTCCTGATAATTGGGATTTGAGTTTAAAAATAAATCCTACAATAGCATGGCAACAAATAAATATTCTTTGTTACTATCAGTTTTAAAGATATGATCAAGCTGCTATACAACACAGGGATTGATTCAGTCTTTGTTACCAGTGCAGGCTTTTTACCATTTGAAATCCTATTTTTCCCTTACTACTGTCATTCACATACTGACTTTTTATTTCATTGAGGAATTGTGTGCATGATGTAATTAGGATAACACCAATGAAAGTCATATTTTATTAAAAGATAGTGAAAAGAGAACGAGACAAAGTCACAGCATTTTAAGCACTGTATTGTGGTCTATATATACCTTCCTTCATAAGAATGTTCTAGTCATCAAGGCACCTATTAGGTAATTCATGATTTTTAAAAAAGGTGTTTATATTTGGCTGATTCTCCAACTTCATTAAAATGATAGCCACCATTCAAAAAATTTCAATCCTTAACCACGGAGAAATGCCATGAGCTAATGCTCTTAGACATCCTAAATAATTTCATAAATGTACAGGATTACAAATATAAGACATATGCTCTCATTGCTCTTTAACACCATTAACATTTAGAGATGATTGATTATGTTATACCAATAACATTCAGTGAATTCAAAGCTGATCTATTTTTTATGTAAATCACACAACCTGCTAGTCAAATTAAAGGTTAAATATACATAAAGTCTTAGAATAAAATACAGATAATCTTTCACATATAACATGGACCCACGATGCACACACTCAAATGTAATGGGAACCACAAATTCACAGGTTGCTTACTAACTAAATCCAGAAAAACTGTATGAGCATGTCCTCCTTATGTTGCTATACATTTTATTCCAAATGGGAATAATATATCCACAGCTAAGTAGAACTGCAAAATATAGCTAGAAAACACAATTGGGAATAAATGTACATTTACAAACTTGGAAAGAACCCTCTATAAACAAATTCATATTCCTCATTTAAATTTTCCCAAGGATCTATCTATAAAATAGGTGCACTAAGAAAACATATAAACCAAATATTCAGCATGTGTACATACATGTTGATGTATGTGTGTATACAGATATTCTTCAAGCAACAGAAAACTATATACAAAAATTCTAACAGCGAATCTCAATTAAGCCTATTTAGTATATGATTATTTTTTTTAAGAAAGTTTATACATCTTCATGTAATATAGACAATAGAGTAATTTTTTGATGAATTGTAATTAAATTAGAATGATGCATGTTTCTTATTTTTATATTGACAGTTCTTGTATTCTCAGGCAGAGCCTATTCCACACAAATATACAGCAGGTTACTTGTTGAATAATGTATTTCAAGTACGTAAAATTACCAGGGAGTTGCCTAAGATCTATACATGAATACATATTTTGGCCTTACTTTTCAACATTGCATGTCTTCAATTGAGTATATTTTATAATCTACTAGCAAAGCAGTTAATATCAGTTTTTTTTTTCAGGACATAACAAAGATAATAATACCATCTTTATGATATAAACTTTATGACACTCTGAATAAAACTGACAAGTATAAAATTTGATCCATAAAATAAGTGATATACTTATGTTAATTCACCTTTTAAAAGATATTATGTGTTGCTTCATTTTTTTGACAAGGCTTCCATTCATACTAGAGACATGTTGAAAAACACTATATTTTCTCTCAGTAAGGAAAATCACTTTACCCACTATCATGCTTGTTCTGTCTCAATAAAAAATCAATCATCAAATGCTTGCTTCCAAGTTTTACTTGTTAAACTGCCAATTTATGCATACAGTTTGGCTCAGCAGAATTTCACTCAGTACCATTTCTTTCATTATTATAATTTTGTACATCTCATAAAATGTTTTAAACTCGGGGGTAGGGGAAGTTACGAAAGTTTATATGTGTTTCTATGCAGCATTTAATGTTATGGTTAAAATACAGTGGTAGGATGTAGTTCCAAATGATCATTTTTAAAGAAAAAGAAAAACTATATCTTTCTGTGGTTTTTCAAAGTAATAAAGGCCTGATTGATCCCACTGACTAAGGCAATTGAATCGGTTGTCTAAATGGTGGCAACGTCAATGTCAGATATGTGGTTATCTTTTCATCTGGGCCCATTCTTGAATGTAAAAATCAGATGTTTGAAGGACGTCTCACTGACCTGTTATGGCCTCTACGACTCTCAAACACAATACTAGTATTCCTTATATAAGTGCCACATTTTGGATAAAAACCGTTTCATCAATGATGCCTTTGCGACATCTGGCGGTCCTTAGGATATATAAAAATTACTTCTTGTTTTTCCAAATCTATCGGTACTTGAAATTCCAGACCAAAAGCCTTTGATACCCCCTAGCGGGGGCACAAAAGCACTCTGGCCTGTAAGCTAGGACGTGGACTACCATGAATCCATATGGTGCAAAAGGTCACAAATCTTGAGATGTGGTGACATCATGACAATAAGACACTTTCTAGACAGAAGCTGACCCATTTTGAATATAAAAAGGACCCTGATCACTTGTTCCCACACATTTAAGACTATAGAGAAAAAAGAAATATGCTAAGTGCTCTACACAGACACTGAACACTGGTGTTTAAGGGTACCTATAATTCTCAGACTTAAGGAATACTACCCAGAGATTCCCGGCAAGATTGCTTTAAATGATCTAAGCATACTGGTTTTTTATGTTATAAGTTGATGCTCAGCAAATGTTAATAAGCTTGGGAGAAGTGGCTGAATCACAGGGTGCATGTTTCTATGCAACCTTCCCTTCCTTTTTAAATTATTAATCCAGCCATACTGAAGCTTGTTCTACATGCTTCTGCCTTTATTTATATTTCCAGCAAAGCACAGAACTTGAATATTACTTTATGCAGAAGAAAAAAAACTGCCCTTTGGATTTTTATTCTTGTTCTATAGGCAATTCAGTATGAGGAAGGGGGAATAAAAACTCATTTCCATCTCTTCATTACACTCTCTACAGGTATATTTGCTGTCCACATTGAGAAATCATGACTTTGCTAATTCTCTGCTCAGCAGGAGAAAATTACATGTACTATCAGTTGATTTTTCATTTATTCTAAGTCTTGGTGAAGTAGCACACTTGACAGCAATAAGATCAAATTCAAGTGCACTGTGTTTATTCTCCATTTTCAACCTTCTTTTCAAATATTTGTCTGAAAATCTATATTATTTTGCCTATAAACTAATACTTTCAAGGGGTTTTCCAGAGAAAAGAACTCAGGTTTTCCAGATTTTGCTTTATAGCTAATATTTAATATGTATCTCATTTTTTATTTTTTTCAAGTGATTAATAGTTTATAAGCAGTCAGTGTAATAGATAGTGGATTCACTTCTCCTGACACAATACTAAGATTTATTATATTTATGCATACATTACTGAGTTGCATTCAAAGATGTTTTTATTTCATAACTGAATCAATTTATTTTCATTTATTAAAGAACATATAAAAACTATCCCAGTAGAAATGGGTTTGAATTTACATTCAATTTTTAAGAATTTCATATATATTAAAAAATTAGCAGATGTCTTCCATTAGTTACATACTGCTCTTAGGGGGGCAATAAGTTTCCTTGACAGTACTTATAGATTGAAATTTGAAATGGATATAGATACTTATCTTTTAAAATTATTCCATGTTCTCCACTTTAACAATACAGGATCATATAGAACAATAAAGTAAATAGAGATTTATATTGCATTCTCTTGTCATTGTTTAAAGGGATCTTATTTAATTGAGAAAGTAGTGCAATACAAAAACCACCAGTGTGCATTATTTTTAAAAAGAAAGCATAAAAGGAAGAAAAGTAGAATGATCTATTATCACTATATTATTTACTAATATTTTAGACTACAAGAGATGGTTTGATAAATAATAAAGTAAAAACTATAATGAGATATATTAAGTAAATTAATGGCATTTAATCAAATACCACTCTTTGCCCCAAACGTGCTTTGTATAATAAACATTACAATGGAAGCTACAAAAACTGACAACAGGCACACCTTTACAATAATATGGCTTAAATCTTTTAAAATGCTAAAGTAATAATTTTGATGAAGAATAATACCAAATATACAATCCTCCCACCTATAATTACATATGAAACTAGCAAAATATGTTTCTAATATTACACATTTAGATATAAAGAAGTAAAGTCATAATTCTTAAGTAAATTTTATTGTTTCCTTGAGTCTGTCTTTTAGAAATAGACTTGTAGGATGTTATGGAGAAATTTTAGTATGCAACTTCCAAGGGCCACACCAAGAATTATCAAAATAAATCCTGCCCTCAACTCTCAATATAAAGAAACTGAAATTTTGCCACATTATCTAAGTATTTATTAAAGTTATTTTCTTTTGAGAAGGCCATGTTGGAAGCAGCTAAAAGGTGAAAAGACATAGAAGGATTAAGAAAAGTGAGAAAATTAAATGGAAATAAGCAAACAACTAAAAGTAAAGGATGTTAAATATGGAAGCCATTGAAGGAGATCCAACACAAGCATAATTGGTATCTCTTAAAAAAAAAAAAAGAATTAAATAAATGGAATGGGGAAAATATCCAAAGATATAATTTAAGAAAATGTACCAGAAATAAAGTAAGATTTGAATACATAGATTGAAAGGACACATTTCCTTGGGAAAACTGACACAGAATGATAAGCACCAAGATATATACTGGTGAGAGAACTGACCTTCAAAGATGAAGAAACAATTATCTTTCAGGTAAAAATATCAAGTTACTAAAGGAGGAAAACATTGGCTGGCTCCAAAGCTATCTACAGAAACAGTGGAGCTATGGCTACAAAGTCTTCTGAGAAACTAACAATTATCCCATTAGTATATACCCAGTCAAGCTGTCATTCAAGAATAAAGGCAACAGACAAAAAAACATTAAACATGCAATATTCAAGAAAGATAACTATTAAGATCCTATCTTTAATAAACTACTGAAGACAACTTCAGCTGAGAGATATATGTAGAAAATATGGCAAAAGGATGACAAAGAGAATTGAATCCATTTAAATATACAACTAATACTAAAATAACTATGAGAATTATAGTTAAGGAAGAGAATGTAAATGTTAAAACCAATACAACTTATATATAGTATGAGTAAAACTTTCTCAACAAGAACTGAGGAAAAATGATGAACTTATGGTGAGCACGTTAATTTCCTTATCTTCCAAAGGAGAGGTCAAAAAATACCTTTAATGAGGTATAGGCATATAAAAAGTTATAACTGTAAATAATAAAAGAACCAAGACAAATAACATACTCAATTACAATTAGGAGGTGAAGCATAGGGAGTTTAGAGAGGAAAGATGGCAAGATGTTGAAGATACTAATTTTATCATTGTTTATTGTGGGGAGTTAATAGATAAGATGTGCTTAAGTATGTTATACAAACTTACAGGTAGTCACTAGAGGAACTAACAGCAGAAAACAACTACTTGTTGGGGTAAGCTGAGTGGCTGGAGGGCATGGAAGGGGGCCTTACCTTTCACTATTCATCTATTTGTGACCTTGGATTTTTGCACTACACGGATGGCTTTACTTATGTGAGAGAAACACTTTCTAAAAGTTGAAAGTATCCAACATATCTTCAATATGACTCTTAATAACAAAATACAAATCTGATCATGTTGGTCCCCCCACCCATTGCTCCCCCACTGAAACATTCTTCATTTAAGGTGCCAAAACCTTAAAAACACTTCACAACCTGGGGTGGTTCCTCTCTACGACCTCAAAGAGAACTGATTCCCACCATGTATGCTTTATTCCTTCCACTCTGGGCTATTTTCAGTTCCTTAAAAGTTCTGTGTTTCCTCTTGCCACCAGGCCTTACCTCTTCTATGCAGACAGTCCAATAAGCCCTAATTGTACTTCAGTGTGGACAAGTGGGGTGCATTGCAGAGTTAAATAACTTAGAGTAAATTAATGTTTCCCATAGGAAGTGATACTAAAACTGAGACCAGGAGAATGAATGAAATTAGCTAATTGAAGGAGCCAGTAGAAATTTGTGTAGGATAAGAGGGCACCATGCAAAATGGGGAAAAGCCTAGCAGTAAGAGAAAGCAATGACTTTTGAGGAACTGAATGAAATGTGACTGAATCAAATTCAGTAAATACTAAGGGAATAATGCATTAAAACTACGTTGAGTTTCATCCTGGTAGTACAAATAATGATTTTGAATATGATTTTAAATAATGATTTTCTATGCTATGAATCACACAGCATAAAATATAGTAAGTTCTACTATTATATATCTAAGGTCTTGGAGAGTTTCTGATATATAATAGGCACAGAATATTCGTTGAATTAATGAAATCTGAATTTCATTAATTTGAATATCACTGAAGAAATGGTCACACTGTGATCAGATTATTTAAAAAGTTGGAGTTAACCAAGTGAAGCCCAATAAATTCCACCTTTATATTAGAAACTGATAAAGTGCTTTGTTGACAGGGTCAACATTACTTTAAACTGTAGTATATTTTAAAATGTAGAGTTCCGGGTCTGGAGAAAATGGAGTAAATCCACTAGACCTGACCTCTCACACTGATACAACTAAGGATACTAAGCAAAATAAAAAACAAACAAAACAAAACACTACTCAAGGACTATGAAAAGTAAATAATAGCAGGCATATTAGGGAGGGAAGTTTAAACTTGAATAGAGACCAACAACAAAATTTGTGGGACACAGCTAAAGCAATGCTTAGAGGGAAATTTATTGCATTAAAGTGCTTGTAGTTGAAAAGAAAATAAAAACGATCTCTAACCAATAATCTATCACCATGGAAATTAGAATAAAAAAGCACAATAAAAGGAAAGAAATAATAAAACTAAGAGGAGAAATCATTAAAACTGATCACAGAAAAAGTAAAGTAGCTAAAATCAAAAGTTGTTCTTTAAAAAGATCAATAAAATTAATAAACTTCTACTGACTCCCCCTGCCTGAGAGAGAGAAAGAGAGAGAGAGAGAGAGAGAGAGAGAGAGAGAGAGAGAGAGAGAGAGAGAGGACACAATTTACTACTATCCGAAATGAAAAGGAAAATATCACTACAGACCCTATAAACATTAAAGGGATAATAAAGGAATACTACAAACAACTGTAGGTACATCAGTTTGACCATTTAGATGAAATGGACCAAATCCTTAAGACACAACCACAACAACTCATTCATGAAGAAACAGGTAACAGATGATCTCTTCCGGAAATCTGAAGAAAAGGAAGTACTTCTCAACTCAGTCTATGAGGCCTGCTTTACCTGAGTACTAAAACTAACACATTAGACACCATAACAAAACATCAGACCAGTATCTCTCATGAACATAGACAAAAAATCCTCAACAGAATATTAACAAATCAAATGAAGTGATATGTAAAAAGGATAATACATTACTAACAAGTGGAGATTGTCCCCAGAATACGAATGTGGTTTCATATTTTAAAATCAATTAATATAACTCACTATTTTAACAAGCTAAAAAAGAAAAAAACCACATGATCATATCAACAGATTCTGTGAGAGAATTTGACAAAACTCAATAAGCTTTTATTTAAAAAAAAATCACAACAAAGCAGAAATAAAGGGAAATTTTAAAAACTGATAAAAGGCATCTACAAAAATACTACAGTTAACAACATACTTAATGAATGAGAGACTCAATGCTTCCTCTCTAATAAAGTTATAATAAGATGTCTACTCTCACTACTCCTATTTAATATATTACTGGAAGTCCTAGCCAATGCAATAAGGCAAGTAAAGGAAATAAAAGGCACACATATTGTAAAGGAAGAATTGAAATGGTCTCTATTTGTAGATGACATGATTGTCTACATAAAATACGGCATGCAGTTTACCAAGAGAAGTCCAAATAGTTATGCTAAACACTGCTACCCTCCAGCAAACAAATTTCCTACTGCTGTTTCTCAGAATAAAAAATTAAAAGCAAAATAATACTTCACAATCTACTTTTTCAAGTCCAGCTTTCCTAACCATGATATTAGAAACTCACTTTGCATTTGGTGAGATCATCAAGCTCAGAGGAGCAATCCTGTTTAAATGTACTTCTGTTTAAAATTATAGAATTGTAACATAAGGAAAACATGTTATGATGTTGTAACAAACAACTTCAAATTTCAGGAGATTTATAGTTATTAAGCTGAATAAAACCAGGACTTCTTCTGTTCCATTTATTCATCAATTCTTACATCAGTTCTATGTGCATAACTACTGTAGATGTTTGATGTGTGTTAATATCTGGTTGTTCAATTTCCCCCCCATTATTCCTCTGTATGAATTTAGAATCCATTGTCAAGCTCCTCACTTCACCATATCTGAAAATTCTGTAGGGGTTGGGGTAGAAATTGCATTAAAAGTATAAATTAAGTTTGGGAAAATAACATCTTTATGAAACTCTATTTTCCTATTTAGAAGCATGTTACATTTCTCCATGTATTCATCCTCTTTTAAATATTTGAGTACAATTTTACATTTTTCTTAATATAGATTCTACATTTTCTCAGTGCTTATTCCAAGGTAGAATGTTTTATGGCTTTTATTGCTATTTTTCATATTTTAAGTTTATTTGCACTATACAGGAAGACTATTGATTTTGTACATTTATTTAAAAGCTGGCTTTATAATTGATCTCTCATTAACTCTACAATTTCTCAGATTAATTTCACATTAAAAAATCATAAAATCATCATATTTCTTCTCTCCAGATTATACTTCTTATATGTGCTCCCTTCCTACCACAACAGTTAGAATCGAAAGAATAATGTTAAATAATAGTCGATGACATCAAGCATCCATCCTATTCCCATCTTAATAAGATTGTCTCTCATACTACTGATAACAATGATTGTGTTGAGATTATGTTAAAGGAATACCCCCCTCAGTTTTAGTTAACCAAGAATTTTTATCAGGAATTTTGTTGGATATTGAATGCCTATTATCACTTACTAAAATTATCATATGGCTTTTTAAATTTAACCTTGTTATGTTGCCATACTATTTTAAATAATTATTATTTTCCTGGAAAAAAATCCAACTTAGTTGTACTGCATTATACCCTTGTGTCCCAATGAATTTGATTTGCTCATATTTTACTTATCAATTGTATATTCTCATATATAGTTATCATTGATAGTTGCCCATGGTTTTCTATAGGGCTATTTTCATTAGGGCTTAGTTTCAAAGTTACAAAGGGTTAATAAAATAACTGGATAGGTTTCTTTATTAGTTCTTGGAGGTTTTAGTCTAATTATATGATGAAACGTAACATAATATTTTCAGTTGCTTAGATGATGTTCTTTTCAGGTTCATACATATTTTTGGTAAATTCTGGTGATTTGATTCTTTTTTTTTTTTTAAAGAAAAGTTTCAAAATATTAACATTTATTAGAAAATAAATGTAATATCCAAATTTTAAATCTCTACATCTGCTGTCATCCTATTTCTAGGAATTCTCTTTGTTTCTCAATTAGATTTAGTACTCATGCTTACTTTTTATTCGTTTGTTGACATATTCATCAAATTTTTTCCAAAAACTTCTCATCAAATAGAGAGCAGAAAGGAGTGGAATGACATATTCAACGTGTTGAGAGGAGGAAACTATCAACCACGAAACCCACATACAGCAAAACTATCCTTCAAAAATAAATGCAAAATAAAGCCATTTCCAGATAAACAAAGATATATAAGTTGTTGGTAGCATACGTGCCTTACATGAAATCCTGAAGGAAGTCCTTCAGGTTGAAAGAAAATGATATTAACTAGAGTCCACAGGAGAAATGAAGAACACCAGAAGCGGTAAATACGTGGGATGATAAATTTTAAAAGACTGAATAAATATTATCACTTTTTTCTTTACTCTTTACTATTTTCTCAACTTCTTTAAAAGACACAGGTTGCACAAAGCAGTACTCAAAACTGTACTGTTGGGGTTTAAACATACATAGATTTACTATGTATGGCAATAATAGCGCAAAAGAGGAGGGAAGAAATGGAGTAATACAGGAGCAAAGCTCCTGTGAAGTAAATTGTGAAAAGATTCATATTTTAATACCAAGAGCAACTACTAAGAAAATAAGTCAAAAAATAGTAAAACTTCAGTTGAGGGATAAAATGTTCCAGAACAGGGCAAGTCTTATTCTGCTACCAAACTGGACTACCATGCTTAATGAGATTCAATATATGCTTTCATAAGGTTAATGTTTGGACACAAAAAAATCTTTCAGTTCTGAAAATTCTCTATTCTTTTCCCACTTTGGAGTCTCTGTACGTGTCTAATCTCTGGCACTGAAAAAAAATATCCAGGTTTTCCCCAATAGTTAAATAAAATGTTTAGTTGAATTAATATATGACATATTCTCAGCCTATATGTCAATATATATTGAGTTATTTATACAAAATCATTTATACAAAATGATTAAAGACAAATTTTGGTCCACATATGAATATTAATATAAACATTAATTATTAGTTAATATGAACATTCATATGTACTTCATGTTTTCACAGTTCAGGGTACCTGAGTATACTTTTCTTGTGTCATTTTAAGTTCATGGCAATGGAAGACAATAAAATAGTCTGAATGATTAAGTTACTAAAACTAATATGTTACTGTTGCAATAAACTATATTAATTACGCTGACATTATGTGAAAAAGTTTACTATAGATAGAGGTCAGTGACCTGTAGCTACTCTAGAAGGCACATGGAGCTACAGGCCTAACTTGGAGTATCACATACAAATATCAGTTAAGCTCCTTAATGGAGTCAAGCTCTAGTGGGAAAAAGTAAATGTAGCAAAATTTTATAGTTTGCAAAATTCAAATTCTACAATTATTCACCAGTGTACTGTGTAGCCTAAGACTGGAAGAGGCTTGAGATGTACTAATTAAGTACAGAAGAACACAGTCTGCCAAGATGTCCATATTTACTTTCTATTCTTTTCAAGCATAAACCCACTGTTGGACTCCATAATTTTAGTCTGATGTTCCTTCTTTCAAAGATGTTTCTTTGTTTTAGTGAAGGGAAGCCTGTTTATGACAGCCTGGAAAAGTAAAAGTTTCAAATAGAAACTGATAATATTTGCTTATAATAAAGTAGAAAATACTACTTTAATCATTAAAGACAAATAGTAAGTTCACAGAAAAGATTTGTCTTTTAAAAGGGCAAAAGAACTAATATTTAGAAAGGGAAATTGTTTTACAAATCTTACTATATAAAAAATTTAAAACTTCTATTTACTAAAAAACATCATTAAGAAAGTGAAAAGGGGGCTTCCCTGGTGGTGCAGCGGTTAAGAATCTGCCTGCCAATGCAGGGGACACGGGTTCAGGCTCTGGTCTGGGAAGATCCCACATGCCGCGGAGCAACTAAGCCCGTGCACCACAACTACTGAGCCTGTGCTCGAGAGCCCGTGAGCCACAACTACTGAAGCCCACACGCCTAGAGCCCGTGCTCCTCAACAAGAGAAGCCACTGCAATGAGAAGCCCGCGGACCGCAACGAAGAGTACCCCGCGCTCACCGCAACTAGAAAAAGCCGTGCGCAGCAACAAAGACCCAAAGCAGCCAAAAATAAATAATTTTTTTTTAAAAAAAACTTAATAAAAGTGAAAAGGCAAGCCAAGGAGTAGAGGAAGATATTTGCAGCAAAGGATTTGTATCTCCCCATCCATACATCTATCAATATTTATCTATATTTTTTTCATACAAATCAATAAAGAAAAAGGATCAAGAGGAAAATAGACAGGAGGCTTAATTAAATACATTTCACCAAAGAAGCTATCCAAATGCTTAATAAAAACATGAACAAAATGTTCACCATCATCAGTAATCACACCTGTCAGAATTGCTAAAAGCATGTTTGTACTGGTGAGGATATGATGCAATAAGAACTCATATACTCCTGATCAGCAATATATTCTATGATCCAGCAATTCTACTTCTAGGTATAAACACAACAAACTGCCCACATATACACCAATATTCAGGTACGTGAATGTTCCCAGCCACATTACTTGTAATAGCTAAGAACTGGAAACCACCTAAATGTTCATCAACAGTGGAACGGTTAAGAAACTGGATGTAGTCATACAATAGGATACTCTACAATGAAAATGTACAACTACATGGGTGAATCTCGTAAACAAAATGTTGAGCGAAAGAAGCCAAAATGAATAAAAAATATGTATGATTTTACTTAAGTAAAGTTTTTAAAAAAAGCAAATTTACCCCCCCTCAAAAAAAAAGGAAAGTAACTGTTGTCAAGCGTATGGAAAAATTAGAACCTCTATGCTTTGCTGGTAGAAATGTAAAAATGCTGCAATCGCTGTGGAAAACAATATGGTGGTTCCTCAAAATATTAAAGATAGAATTACCATATGATAAAGCAATTCCACTTCTGGTTATATACTCAACAAGATCAAAAGCATGAATTTCAACAGATATTCACAATAGCCAAAAGGCAGAAGAAACCCAAGTGCCCATCAACCAAAAAATGAATAAACAAAATGTGGTATATATACACAATGGAATCTCACGTGGCCTTAAAAAGGAAAGAAATTCTGTCAGATACTACAACATGGATGAGCCTAAAGAAATTATGCTAAGTGAAATAAGCCAGTCACAGAAAGACAAAAATAATATAACTCCACTTATTTGAGGTTCCTAGAAGAGTGAAATTTATAGAGACAGAAAGTAGGATGGTAATTGCCAGGGCTGGGAGAAGAGAGGAATGGGGAGTTCTTGTTTAATTGGTATAGAGTCTCTGTTTGGGAAAGTGAAAATGTACTGGAAATGGATAGTGGTGATGGTTGTACAATAATGTGAATTACTTATGCAACTCAACTGTACATTTTAAAATGATTAAAATGGCAAGTTTATGTTATGTATATTTTACCACAGTTAAATAAAACACAAACCTGAACTATGGTGTTAGAAGTAAAGATAGTGCTTAGTCTTCTAAGGAAAGGGAAAAAGGGAGAGGATGGTATTTAGAATGGAGCGTGAGGGTGGGGTGCTTCAAGCGTGCTGGCAAAGTTCTATTCCTGGATATGGTTATCAGTGGTGGTAAATGAATGCTTGCTTTATGATAATTCATAAAGCGTCACACTTAAGTTTTATGTCCTTTTCTGTTTGTTATATTTTACAATAAAATCTTTAAAAATAGCATATGTATATTACATGCATGTTCACAGAAAACAAAATATTTCAGTCATATATCATTACAACTTGTATTTTGCTAGCAGTCTGTAGTAGAAAGGACTTGGGCTTTGGAGTCAGCCATCAGCCTTGGACTTGAATCCCAGCTTGGTCATGTAAAAACTGTGTGACATTCAGCAAATCCTTATCTTCTTTCACTCTATTTTCTTAACTTTATAATTAAGAATATGACAAGTGTTTTACACAATGTTTTGAGAATTAAAATTTTATGTAAAAATGTACAGCACGTTGCCAATCAAGTAACAAGTGGTCTAAACATATGAGGCTCCATAGGCTTTCCTTTAGAAGACAAATTCCTTCGCATTATAAAATATGTTTTCATTGGATAGTCAAGAATATTCTTGTGTGGAAACAAGCTAAAAAGAGTACAGATCAAGTTGAAAACTGCCCCAAACTATGTTATTTGAGAGGCTGTAGTTCATTCTTTCATTTTAATTGATAAAATTAAAAAACAAGCAGACTGGATTTATAACTTTGTTGTGAGGGTATAAAGTTATACTTCAAAAATGTGAACAGACAATAAAGCCATGAAACAACAATTAGTCAAATATTTTTAAAGAGCTATTTATTAGAATAATAAAAGAGAAAACTTATCTTTTAAGCACTGCTACTACTTAACATTTTAAAAGATTCCTTTTGTATCCAAAAGACAATGGGACAGCCTTTGACTTTCTATATACCATTTACAGAGTTTTAACTGTATATCATACAAATGCTTCCAGTTTCATCCAAATCTACTGTTAAATTACCCATGTAATTATCCCAGTAGAAATCATTACACCTTTTTATTATTAATTTTATTAACACTTTACTGCTAGGAGTCTGGGTATGTGTATTTAAATGTAGTTCTCAGAGTTTTTATGATGACAAGTATAGGGAACACTTCTATATTATTTTATGGGGGAGGAGTGTGTAATTACTAAGCAATTACTAAGCCACTAACGATATAGGTAAAAAATAAGTGGTCATTAAGCTTACTTCAAGGCATACTTTTCAAAGATCCCAATGGCAGCATCTTTTTATACATATTTCCATTAAAATGAAGCTAATTCAGTTATATATTCCACCTATGATGGGACTATGATGTGACAGCTCTTTCTTCTGATCTTTGCCAACAAGAGAGTAGTTATCAAAAGTTATGCATCAATGTACACAGACAGCAAAAGGGGTAAGAGAAGGGGAAAATTTATGTTTTCAGACTAACATGAGCATAGAATACTGTATGTAAATGGAAATTTCAAAATGCTTATGTATCTTTTAATTGGAAGTTTAACCTTTATCATCATATTTATTATACACTTTACTTTCTAATTTATCACATAGTATTGTTTACTGTTCTCAATCAAACTTAATTCAGTTAAATAAAGATCACAGATTAGAAATATTAGTACCTCGGTAAATTCTCAGCATACAATTCTCATTCCCCTGTATTCCCTTTCTGTTACAATCCTGTATTGCTAGCGATCCTCCAACTACTTTCAAATCTAAATAACTACTGAGTGAGGGCTTCCTCTGTGCAAGTACCTATACCCAGAGTAAATCAGCTTGATTTCTCCCTAACCAAGAATTCCCCGTAGAATCTTGGGTATACAGAAATTGTAAAAATATCAGTTTGTTTCATTTTATTTAGACAACCATGAATTGGGCCACAAATTAACTTTTTATTAATTTCTAGTTGTAAAAATCCACCCCTACCCCCCTACCCCTACTCAGTTCCTTCAAAGTAACTCTTCAATATCAAGTTAAGGTCAACATAGGGTAGTCATCATAGTATTTTATGGAAATTTATATATAATCTATTAGTATTTTGGCAGAACAGAAATTAGCAAGGAATGTGAATTAGAATATGACCCTCTGAAGGATATAAATTGTAATTTCTATCTCCTTTTTTACATCACAGTCTATTTAGTAAATATTTATACTTATTTTTCCAAGGGACACAGAAAACAGCTCAGAAAAGTGAGAAAAAAAAAAAAAAGACATACTTCACTGAGCTTATTTTTAATCAGAATTAGCTATGAAGGAAAACATTTAATTCAGGTAATGAACTTCATAAGGGACATTGTAAAATCCTGCTGTTTTGAAAAATGTTTCTGCCTTTTTCAATATTAAAACATTAAAAAGATAGAATGAGGCCACGGAAGAACTTTGGAACTCCATAATCAAACTGCCTTACAGTATATGAAAATATGGTTTGTAAGTTTTTTATGAACAAGGATGTGTCTTACACATTTTTGGGTACACTCTGCCTTTTCCTACACTAGTGTAGTATATCCAGACTTAATAAACAAATACTTTGCTATAATATCATTGGCCTTTGTATATTTAATGTGAACTTGGCTATGTTTAGGAGGTCAAATCCCACCTCACACAATGTTACTGGAGTGTTTTAATTCTACTTTCAACTCAGTGTTCACTGTATTTGATATTGTTTGAGACATTTAGATAAGTAAATAGAGAGGTTGGATATGATTTTTAGTATGAGAACTCTCTTTATAATGGTATTTGCTGGGATGATATTTGGATGGCAGGTAGAAACCAGTAAGAGAAAAGAACTATTCAGCTCACCTTAGCCTAATGCTGTAAGCTGCTGTTCGTGGGACAAGCTTTAAGGGGCAAGGGCCTAGAGAGTGCAAACAACTTACATTTGCACCATGCTTAATTCTATTTCCTCTACTCAATGAGCACCAATGTGCTATTCAATGTTTTAAAGTTAATAAAATGAAACTGCAGTGAGGCAAAAAAAAAGAAAAAAATCATTTGGTTTTATGTATCAACTTCCACTTGTACCAAAAGCAAAAATACAAGTTACTGTAGGAGTTACAGATCTGGGAATGTCAGACTTACTCAAGGCCATGACATATTATTCCACTGGATTTCACTAAATTCCCCCCAAAATGTAAAGCATGTATTCAGTTAAAAACGTACTACCATTTTGTTGCAAGGCTCCTGGCAAACCACACATCAAGCTTAAGATTTAACTTGACTTCTTTGGTGATGCACCGTTTAAAAAAAAAGTCAAAAACAAAAAAAACAATTCAAATCATGATTTCGTAGAGATCAAAAGAAAAACCCCCAAATCAAGCAGTTAACCTGAAGTAAAAATTTCTTTTATTTAAAAATAAAAGTAGTTTACATAGTCCTCCCATTAAAACATATCTACAGACATTTTCTTCTGAGTGGCACAACTCAAGCTAATGCACTTGCTAAAAAATGGATTTTTACTACTGATAAAGCTTTGGCACAGGCCAATTCGATCCTCCACCCGTTCATGTAATATAAAAGAATAGATTCTTAAAATAAAGGAGAGCAAATAACCAATAGAAAACAAAATGAGAAATAAAAACACTAATATAAAATTTTATGATAGAAAAGAATGCCAAATCTGAGTCTTTTTCAAGAAATTTGAATTTTATGAAATAAAATAAACATTTCATAGCAGGTTTGGAGAAAATTTAACATTTCAAAATCACATCTTAGAGACAAAAGAGTTGGAATTTTGCTGCATTAAAATGTTTATGGATGGGTCTAGTTTGACAATTTAGCCTGTGGGATGTGACTTTCACAGTCTGTTGGCAGTTTGTAGGCAAGCCATCACACCTGTGACTCTGTGGTTGATTAATGAGTCTTTCAGCTCATTGCTACCATCTGAAGGAGGGCTATGGCCTTTCTGAGCTTCACTGGTTTATTCGCCTCAAACTGCAGTCCTGCTGAGGTATCGTCCATAAGAAAATCACACCTAGTTAAAGCTAATGAAAACCTCAATATGTCATTTTCTAGACAAGTCAAAAAGCATGTAAAACTAGACAAAAGATGTATTCAAGTAACATGAATGCAGTTTTGTCATAACCTGCCAATCCAAAGAGACATAAAAAAGCTTTCCTGTGACATATTTCAGTGTCAAATTTTAGAGTGATAATTCTGAATTCTCTGTTCTGTAAGAGGGCTTCTACAATGCCAGCTCTTTTGCTATACCGAACTTCTACTTTCATCAGAACTACAAAGATTCTAGTTCATGACCAGATAGCCATTTAGCTTTAATTGTCTATAAATGATTAATCCAATTGGGAAATTTTTAGGCCTTATTTCAAGGTTCTCACCTTCAGTTGTTCTACTTGAAGTGTGTCTGCTATTCTATGACTTTTTCTTGAGTGCAAGGCCGCACCGCAACTGCTTTTCCCCCAACCTTGCCCTAGAGACTGAAAAGCCATGTAAAACAAAAACACGTAATGCCTTCCCTATCCTTTTAAAGTGTGAACTAGAGAAGAGGAAGGCCTACTGTGAAAACAGTCCAGTATAGAACAAAATGGTGGGAAATTAAGGAAACATGGAAGATAGGAATATTTTTCTTAGGGCTTCATACTTTAGCTTCATTTTTGAAGCACTATGAATCTCTGAAACTTCAATAATATTTAAATAAATACTAAAATTTATTTTAAAGGTAAATACCTGTTATTCTTTAATCTAGATTTTAGACCAGCATTCCCTTCCACAGTTTACATATATAATACAAAGTTTAGCTATATTTAAGTGACAGAAAGACTAACAAAACTCTCAGTACTATCAATAAATGAGCAGTAAAGAATCACGTTTCCATTCTAGCAATTACCACTTTCTGATCTTTATTATCATCACAATCATTGCTACTTTTCCAATTACCTGTTTGATGACTATATTAAGAATTATGGAATAAAAAATAGTGAGTAGTGTACTAATCTTAATTTATAATGTGGTGATGTTTATTTGGAAAGAATGATTTTGGCTGATAAAAATATCGATCCCTTCAAGAACTTAACTGAACAATGTCAACAGTGACTTTTAAGCATTCACAAAGTGTTTGATTATTTCAACAAGTTTTCAAATTGTTGTATCAATTATTTCAATCTTGGCTGCAAAGTTAAATTACATGGAAAACTTTTTAAAAGTACCAATGAATGGCTGTGCCTCACCTAAGAAATTATAAACTCAATTTTTTTTTCTTATACTCTTCCCAAATAATTCTAACATGTGTCCAAGGTTAAGCACCACTGCTCTATATAATTAATCCTCACGTTCATTTTGCTAATCTAAAAGAATAAAAAACTTAATCCTACCAGGGAAAAGAGATTTCTCAAATTAAGTTGGAAAATAAAGTCATCAGTCTTTAGGATTCTTAGATCTATTACTATCGTTTATAAGAAAATATGCTGGACCATGAATCAGAAACCCTGGGCTTAAGTCATTGTTCTGCTACCTGCTAGTTCCATGTCTTCAGTAAGGCCCTCAAGACAAATGTTTTCTAAATTATAAAATGAGAAAGTTAAGATTTCTTCCAGCTTTAAAAGCATGTTCTCAAATAATTTCCAAGGGTGCAGAGTGCTGTTCTTAAATGTGAATCAGAGTATTATTTGATTCCATAACTAAAGTTCGGATCTAAGCCACGATGAACAGATGTGCATCACATAAGCCATCACGCTCCTCTCCTGTCTATGGCAGACATTGCTAATTGATCTCAGCATTACAGGAAAAAACACCACTCTCCTGGATTTTTCACTCATGATAAGACTATTTTCTATTTGGGAGTTAAGTACTTATTAGCTGTTGAAGGATTTCAGGACATGCCACCTCAAAATATGCTGCTTTGGTGCACTGATTATTTTGAGCTGAAGACACTTCAAACACAGCCAATACAGGGAGAGGCATTTTCTGAACTCCCCTTATCTGCCTAAAGACAGATCCTCCAAAAGGAACTCAATTGCCATAAATCCCCTTCCCAGGTGTATCATTAACCAGGGGAAGACTAATTCTTCCCACAGGAGAAGAGATTAGAGGTCAGACAACCAGACAACTTTGCCACAAACTATCATACCTCCCATCTATTCTTCTAAAAGCCCATTCATCTTTCCTAAAAATCTTTTACTCTCCCATAAGTAGCCTACATTCCTTCTCCCCTTCACCTATAAAGATGATATATAAGCTCTCAAATCTCACCATTTTGGGAGGTATTCACTTTTCCCCCCTGGTAATGCCCCCCTGCATGTAATATTAAAAATTAATATATTTGTAAACCTTTTTTCCTGTTAATCTGTCTGTTGTCCATTTATTTCATAGACCCAGCTATCAGACCTAGGAGAGTAGAGGGAAAGTATTTCCCCACCTATGTTGTTTTATTTAAAAAGATTATGAAAACAGAGTAGTCAGCAGAGGACCAAAAATGTCCAGAAAGAATAAAAACTTGTTAGCACAGTTCAGAAGCAAGGACACCCTGACTCACAACATGTGAATCAGGTCTTAACGGCAGGTATAGCCCCATGGAGAGATGCTTTACTCTTACTCATCGAATAAATTTTTTTTGTCATAACGTGGTTTCTTTCTGATGTCAATTTACCTTGAGAGAGAGAATGAACAGATCTGCTTCAAGTTTTATTTTTCACTGTAAATTAGTAAATTGGAACTCTGGTTTTGCACAAGTGTCTGATGAGTTTGGTTAGTGTGAGTCAATATTTCTGTATGAAACCAAGTTACCAGACTTTCAAAGCTGAAAACCAGATCATATACTAGGGTAGAAATACCAACAAAATTGTGTCTGGCCCAAGAGGTCAGTTGGTCCTCTAGCAGTGAGGCATTCAGTGAGGAAAACACTTATAGTGGAAATAACTCAAATAGTTTCTAAATAAAATATTTTCTTATATAAACTAAGAAAAAGGAAGCTTTAAAACGTACCAAAACCTTTTCATTTTTGCAGGGTTTTTTTCATTACAAATAGTAACTTATAAAATGTTGTAATGATGCAATAAGTTGAGAGTCAATGCTCTCTGAGGGCAGGACCCCCATCCCATCCAGCCCTAGTTGCCATCTCTCATGATAAGTCCTTTACCAAAAGACAGACTAGTCACACCATCTGCTGCCTCCAGGGAGACAAGTTGCACATTTAAAAGTATGGCAATATTCCACTATAGCATAATGAAGAAAATGAAAAACATATTAGCAAACTGAACACTTTGGGGAAATTTCATTTTCAAATTGTGTGCTGTTTTGCTTTTAAAAACGTAAAATTATTAAATAGAAGGTGAGAGAAAGCAAATATTCCTCCTTGTAGCAAAATTATGACTGCTTTTACTTTGTGAAAAATAACATTATTTCCAACAAATGCATTAAAATCATACATATAATCCACATTCTTGGAGTTGTGATGAACAAGCATCTATCTCTGACATGCACATACTTTTGCTAAAATCAAATGTCAGTCCTCAAATCCCAGTTAGCTTATTTGCTAAATGAGAAAAATAAGCAATTAATTAGAAAAGAATTCCACTTAGTTTCTTCTTCAGAAACTCCCTGGGGTCTTACAGATTTAGTTTGAGGCTACCTCAGACCAGCTAGTTCAGAGCAACAAACATGAACATGCAGACTAAGAAGCATCACTACCTCTCCTGGGCATTCCCACCACTGTCAGGTAACTCTTACGGTTCAGAGAGAAAGTGAAGCACTGAAGAACAGACTGTGCAGCTCCAAAACAAGCTGCAAGTACACCGAGAGATTAAGAGCACGACAAATCAGGTGTACCTCTCCTACTTGACCAAGGCCGGTATTAAAACTACGGGCTTCCCTGGTGGCTCAGTGGTTAAGAATCCACCTGTCAATGCAGGGGACACAGGTTCGAACCCTGGTCCGGGAAGATCCCACATGCAGAGGAGCAACTAAGCCCATGTGCCATAACTACTGAGCCCGCGAGCCACAACTCCTGAAGCCTGGGCGCCTAGAGCCCATGCTCTGCAACAAGAGAAGCCACCGCAAGGAGAAGCCCGCGCACTACAACGAAGAGTAGCCCCTGCTCACCGCAACTAGAGAAAGTCCGCACACAGCAACAAAGACCCAATGCAGCCAAAAATAAATAAATAAAATAAAAAACAAAACAACCCCAAAACTAGCACATCTTGTCTGAAGAACCATCAGTCACCCACCAAGAGTGCCCTCAGGAAGCCAAGGCTTATCCAAGCCATACATATAAATGTATGGCAAATAGAATTTTAGTGACACACTACAAGGCCATTTGATCTATGAATTACACTGGCCCAGCAATTTCTTACACATTCCTGAAAACCTTCAGCGTCAGATGAGGCCAAGGATTCAAAAGAAAGAATCTGTAACTCCTTCAATATTCCCCAGTTATGGGCCAAAGTAGTACAGGTGCCCCCCTTCTCTCCCACCAGCCCTCACTCAATTCAGCATCTGACTTTGTCCTAAGCATCCTAACATTCATTCACTGTGCCTATATGTTGCAAATAGAACTGATTTAGAAGTGAAAAATGCAGTGAAGAGACCTTTACTCTAGCCAAAATAACCTGGATGACCACTGCTCACCTTGGCTCCCTGGCTGACTCACGTTCAACCATCAATACGCAGCTCAAGTATCACCACGTCCCGGGTGGATTTCCTGACTGCTTCCGCATTCACTGGAGTGAGCTCTCCCTCCCCTGTGATCTTCCAGTGCTCTTGCATGAACCTCTATAGTATCTATAACCACTGATTTTTTAGTCTGTCTCCTCTACCAGATTCTGAGTTCCTTGACAGCAGAGGCTGTGTCTGGCTCATTTCTTTATCTGCTGTACCTAGTGAATGTTTGGTGGATGGATGAATGAACAGTCACAGATCCATCTATTTACTCAAAGGTTTGCTGGACTGAATAATGAAATAGAAGTATTCTTATAATCAACACAGTGTTTCTTGTGGGTTACATAATACTTTACTTTCATCTGCTAACAAACGTATTCTCTGTATAATAAAATAATAAGAGTCTGAATTGCCGTTTACACAAAGTTATCTATTTCCAGGGAGTCCTAACTCTCTAAGTCCTTTACAGGTCTGACTTGCTGAAATGGACAAGTGGATGTTCATCACTGGTTCAGGCTGAGCCAGATGAACAACTATGGAAAAGACATAATCCTGATGAAAAGAACCTTCTGGGCAAGTGAGACAGGCAAACAACAAAGCTTTAATCAGTTTACTGACTTCTTTCCAAATCTGGTCAGCCCAGACCAATTCCATTTACCCTAGGACTCTGACTATTAATAGGTTTTAATTCATTAACCTAGAATTGTCAATTATTTGACAATAAGAGATTCACTAGCTTCCAGGTCAGTTGTTAAATCCCACATCTCTCTGTGGCTTTAGAAAACTTTCATTTTACGGAAAACTAGAATATTTTATTTTTACGAGGGCAAACTCGCAGGCATTTGGTGTCTCACAGAATACAAATGATAGGAGATGGAAATTTTGCAAAGTAATTGAAGGTTTCTAGGCTGAGGCCAGAAAAACGTTAGTGCTATGAATAGAAATAACCCAACTCTAAAGAGGCATTTTTTAATGAAGATAATTATCATGTTAGGACTACTTTATGAGATGAGAGTTACTACATTAAAATATCATTACAGTGAAAAATCCAAGTGTGTATGTGATCTGGAATCTTATTGAACAATTAGAACTGGAGCTCCAGATGACTCAGTGGCATAGATTTAGAGGTTCATATTGGTGGACCTAATCCATTCTGAGGACATGCGTTATTTAGCTAACATAGCATTAAAAAAAATAAAATTTGGATGTTTTTATCTAGGTATACATTCACCTCCCTGTACTGTATTATACCTCGCCTTTACATTTTTGTATTATTTGCCCAGCCCCTGAATGCATTTGATCTGGATACCTGGGATAATCCCTTAAAGCCACAGAAATGAATGAGTTAGCTGCAGAAAAAGAGGTGGGAAGGATATAGAGAGCTGGTGAATGAGAGGACGGACGAAGGCTAAGAAGCCTCTAGTAGTATCTGAGGAAAGAATAAATCAGAACGTCTGTCTTTACAGGAATTCAAGAAAGGGATATAGATGTAACTGGGGATGGGGGCCAAGAGAATAATCAGAAATAGGAGAAAAAATCTTTGAATCTGAAGGAAATCACAATATCGAAGGGGCCTACTCAGTGCCATGAGAAACCAAAGACTCACACATTGACACAATCTCATTTCAGAATGACCAGGGGCGGTTGCTGGGAGGAGTTACTTAAAACAAACAAACAAAAAAGGCACCATCCAGGGATATGATAAGGAGAAGAACCGTCTGCCATCAGATTTCTCATAGGCAACATAAAATACAGGAAGATGTAGTTTCTTTATAAAGTCAAACATAAATGTACCACACAACCCAGCATTCCCACTCCTAGGTATTGTCCAAGTGAAATAAAAACCTATATTCATGCAAAACCTGTACACAAATGGTTATAGAGGCTTTATTCACAATCACCAAATACTGGAAACGACCCAAAGGTTCTTTAACAGGTAAGTGGATGAACAGACAGTGGTACCTTCACACAATGGACTGCTATTCTAGAAGAAGAACAAGCAAGTGGAAGAATCTCAAACTCATGATACCAAGTAAAAGAAGCCAGATTGAAAAGGTGACATACCATATAATTCTCTTGCAATGACACTCTTGAAAGAAAAAACCTACAGGGACAGAGAACAGATCAGTAGTTAGCAGGGATTGGGATGGGGGAAGAACTGACTACAAAGGGTCAACACAAGGGAATTTTTTGAGAAATGGAATTCTCTGTATTTTGATTGTGTTGATTGTTAAACAACTTTATGCATTTGTCACAACTCAGAACTATCTAGCCAGAAGAGTGAATTTTACTTTATACAAATTTTTTAAAATAAAAATACAAACTGATTTTAAAATACAGGTTATATTATATCACATAAAGGTGAGCAATAGAAGAACTAAAATGAAAATTCAATTAGCAGAGCTTGAAGGGAAGAGGAGGAGGTAGTGTGAGTTAAATCTTTTTTTGCAAGGTGCCCGTAAATACTAATTTTAAGTTGATAGATTAAAAAAAAATAGTGGTGTAGCCTATCCCTTAGATTTATCAACCAAAAGAAATAAAACCAGAAATGGTTCAAATGGCTGCAAGTGCAGTGGAACTTGTGTGATTGAGGAGCTGGGGAGGGGAACTTTTATATTTCATGTCTTATGTTCCTGTACCATTTGAAATCATACACGTGTATGTATCGCTTATAGTTTATTACAAAATAAATTTCAAACATATTAATACAAATATTGTGGATGCAAAATATCTTGATTTAAATTTTTTTTCACCAGATCTCATATTATGGAAAAAAAATCAAATTTAGAGCTACACCCCCCAAGGTACTTAAAGGTGAAAGTTTCATTTACAGTAGTATAAAAAAGCACTATTGGTATCCTAACTAATGTCATATATAACACATTACAAATGTACTGTAATAAATACTGTTATAAATGTTAATATATAAAATATTATATAAAGTGAACAATTTTATTAGTTGTTCATACTTATTATAATATTTAATTATATCAATACCTAATAGATATTTACATTTCTCTAATTATGTCATAATAAAAATATCTTCAAAGAGATAACTTCCTCTCTTTATGTTGATATAGCAACAAAAATAAACTGAGATATTCAGTGATGACCAATAACCCTGAAAGCAGTCAAGGTTCTTGTCATCTACAGCCAAACTGAATCAATGGGCCTATAACAGCTACTCCTGGTGGAAACTATGCTAAAACTTCTTGTAGAAAAACATCATAGAGGCTTTGGGGTCTGAACAGAATTTGACAGGGGAGAGACTTAAAGAATAGTTATTGAAAAAATAATTTACTCCATTCAAGCAAGTTTTTAATAGCTTTTGATCTGTTGCAAGAACCCCAAAGTGCCAGTATGTGAATGCATAATTGCGTAGGAGAAAATTCAGTACAAAGTGAATTTTGGTTCAACTTGACGAGTAAAGAATTTTCCCATGGCTGCTTTTGAGAAAATTATTATACCTTCCTTTCATCAAAATGTTGCTAATTCTGCATTTCTGTCAATAGCATTTAATATATTTATTTAGGTTGTCTGTTTTCTACCTCACTAAAGTAACAGACACCTTTATTTAAATCCCATACTTGTTAACTTAACTTACATAATACATACACATACAATCTCTCCATATGTAAGAGAATCACTCTTGGCATCCCCACTGTGGGAGCCACGGAAATGCACCACTCACATCTCCTGCTGCAGTTAGCACGAGGAGTGAGGGCCCTAGCTGTCGTTCCTCTGCATCTACCATTGCATTTGTGCTTAGGCCATGCTTCTCCCAAGCAGATCTCAGTCAGTGTCTGAGCACAGTGGAGGTAGAGTACCAGCCCGTTCCTGCAGGACATGAGACTCTTCCAGTGTGGGACTTTAGCTCAAGGAGTCCCCATTGGCTTTGTCAACACTTTCTTAGAACTACTCTGTTAACTGAGCCTCTTCCAACCCAATCCTCTGCCCCACCTCCTTTCACAGGTATCAGATCAGCAACTGGGTCTGAAGTTTTGCCTGCCTATTCCTGTTTCCTCCTCTTTACCCTCCATGTGCATTTCTCCTGCCAAATCTCATGTACCTCTAATCCCATTTTGGCACCTGCTTGGAGGATGTAAACTGACACACTCAATGTGAAGAAATGGTAAGCATGGCACCGTTCTATAAACACCTAGGCCACACTGGCTTCAAAGAGAAAGTATCAGAGCTAACTTTTACCCAAATGAGGAAGAGATTTAGCTGGGCCCCCAAGCTTCCTTGGGAATATCTTTTATATCTGTGATATATAATCTCCTCCTCAGTCTCTAGCCATAGTCTCTAATCTGGTCTTGCCTCCTTTTAATTATCCTGTCCCTCCACCCCAGCTACTATTAATGTCCTAAAGTAGCTTTCTGTTCCTATCACTCCTTTGCTTAAAGGCTTTGATGATTCCCTCAAGTCCAACAGTTAAAGTCCAAATTTCTCAGCCCTCAGACCCTCTACAACCTAAATACTGTCAACTTACTTCTCAAGTTTTAACTAGAAGAGGGCCCTCTTCCTCCAAGGCTAAAGACAAGAAGCAAAGGACTGGAGATGACATAAACAAAACTGAAGTTTAGGAAGAAAAGCTGGGAGATTCATGTCAGACAGCCTTAATTTTCCTGGTAAATAGGTGATGGTGAGCCAGTTGCTGAGAGGGATATAAGGAGTGGAAGAGGGGGGATAAGCATTGTGATAACCAAAGTGGAAATTCACAATGAATTAAAAATTGTGTGGAATAGCTCTCAAGGACCCTTTGACATATATTAACATTCTCTAGTAAACTGTTACTTTATTATAAATAAATGCATTTCACAAAGCAGATGCTCGAAAATATTTTTTGAATGAGTAAAGTAAGCACAACTCTAGAGAATTAATAGAAGTGGTTAAGAATGTGGACATAAGCTAGAACCTGAGAGCTCTGCGTCTCGGTGCCTCAGATTCCTTATCAGGAAAATAATGGTAACATAGTATCTACTTCATAAGGTTATCATAAGGATTTATAATTAAATGTGTATGTAATTTATTTAAATTATGCCAGCCACGTGGCAAGTGCTTTCTGTTTTCATTATCACCAGTACTTGTACAGTGAATACTGAGGTAATAAAAAACAAATTTTGACCTAAGGGTACAAACCCGAAGTTATAAGACTAATAAATTCTGGGGATCTAGCGTACATCATGGTGATTATAGTTAATAATACTCTATTATATACTTGAAAGTTGCTGAGTAGATCTTACATGTTCTCGCCACGAAAAAGAAATGGTAATTATGTGAGGTGATAGCGGTGTTACTTAGCACTGTGATGGTAATCATTCTGCAATATATAAGTGTAGCAAATCAACACGCTGTACACCTTAAACTCACACACTGCTATATGTCAATTATATCTCAATAAAGCTGGAAAAAACTGACCAGGAATACCGTGTAGTAGATAAAGCACCAGAAACAGAATCAGAAGCCTTCATTTTGCCTTCCAGACTCCACTTAATATCTGTGACCTTGGGTATGTCATTTTGCACCCTCACAAGTACCTGTGTCTTATTACATAGTTGTAGTGAGTGTCAAAGGGGAAGATTTGTGTGAAAGTACTTCATACACCGTAAAAGACGACATATACAAGTTACCACTCAGAAAACAATACACGTTTATGGATTTGTTTGGTTCATGTACCAAAGCCCTAACCCCTGAAAATCCTGAGGATCAGAAGTTAAATTTATATCTCCTAGATACATTGTAGACAATCTCTGTCCAAAAAACACGCTGCTTTAGGAATTAAAAGTGGAAGGGAAGCCTGCTCCTATTAGAGAAGATGGTGTTGGTGGGTAGAATCACTCAGTCTGAGATCTTTTGGTGGAGGTGGGAAGGAAAGGGTTTTCCAGGGAGCTAGAGCATGAAAAAAAGCAACATTTGAATGCCATGGCATATGCGACGTATGTAATGGCTCAGAGGTGTGTATTCATAAAATCAGCTTCCCCTTTTTCTTAAACCCATCTCTCCATAATCAGGCAGCCTTCTGCTACATCAGGAATTTACTGCTGTGAGCAACTATAAACATTGTGTTAACGGCAGCACTGCCTGAGAACGATCATTGGAGAGTGTCGTGTGTGCAGTTCAAGGCCAGAGACAGTATTTCCTACTCTCTACACACCACAGGGCACACACAGGATACAGCTCAAAGGCACTTTAATAATTATTATTATTAAAAGCAAACAATCAACTCCACAGATCAACGGCTCTTTTAAAATATGTTTTCTAAACTCCCGTCTCCTCTCAGATGTATGGTTATCGTCCACTGGGAAAGGCCCCAAAATGATAGCCAGAAATCTGCCACCACCACCCCTTCTGCTGTTCCTGCCATCATATTTAATTGTGTTTGCTCAACGCAAAGCCAAACTCATATGCAGTATATTTAGATGGTTAAAATAGCATAGCATTTCACTGTATTCACAGCTTATTTTCAATGCCACCATTCTTGGGAATTAGTCTGGAATAAATAAGGTAAAGAGAAAAGAAGCAACATAAGTTTGTTCCAGTGACAAGGAAAACAATACCAAAATGGCAGTCTGGAGATTCGCCGTGAATGAAGGAATACAGAGTGTTCCTTCTGGTGAGCTTTCCTGCAAATGCAATCACCATCTCATTCGATAGTCTGGATTTATTTTAAAGTGGGTGAGAAAGAAAGCAGGAAAGTAATCGTAAGAAACTGTGAAAAGTACCTTTATTATTTCAAAAGATCAATGTACAATCACCGTACTTACTCTTACATGGCATTAAAGGCAAAGGTGTAGAACTGATACATATGTTGATTTTCTAAACCTCTAAGGAGCCTTTATTTTCCACAACGGCAAACTTTCTAAGTTGAAAAACATATATCATTAATACATACTCAGGATCTCTTTTCTGAGGTCTCAGCTACTATCTATTTCTTCAAATGCCTTGAAAATCACAAATTTATAAGGGCTTGGTTGGATGTTTTTGTCATCTAACTCCATCTTAAAATTTTCAATGATAGTATCATTTAACAAATACAAACCCTACTACCCAAAGGTCAAAAGGCTTCTGAATCGTGGAGTAGAGAACAGACTTTGTTGCTGGAGAGGTTATGGCTTGAACTAAATCAATACATTAAAAATAAAGACCCGTGTTCTGTGCTTTTAATCTGAGCTGAACTTCACATAATAACAAAAACAGGTATTTTAAACATACAAAGCTTAATTAACCCGATTTTCATCCAAATGAATGAATATGCATATAGATAAATTTTTACTTGAGATTTCCCAGGATACATTTCTTATTCCAACATGACTGTTGATCAAACACCACCTTTAGAGAATACCTACTCTGTGTTCATCTGTCAAAGGCTGACTTTTTCTCTGCATTCTTATTCCTCATTTGTTTGTTAATTAATCCAACAAATGTTACTCAGAGCCAGCTATGTGCCCAAGGGCTAGTCTAGGTACTGAAGACACGGTTGGAATACGACAGCCAAGGCACTCTTCTCGTGGATTGTACTTTCCACCCTGGAGGTGGAGCGGCGGGGGGAAGCAGGGTTAAACGACAATAAACAGAAACTATGATTTCAGGTAGTGATAGCTCAATTGAGAGAGCACAGTGAAATAGACTTGGAGGATCACTTTAGATGGGTGATAAGGAAAGACCTCTCTGAGCAGGTGACTTATGCCCCAGATAGACAAGATGGCACCAGCCATGGAAAGAGCTGAGGAAACTACAAGTACCAAGACCCTAAAATGGGGAAAAGTTTGGAGAATCCAAAGAACAGGAAAGGCAATGAACTTAGAACATCATCTGAATTGGAGGGACGTGTTTTGAGATGAGGCCTGATAGTAAGCAGAGGGCCCGTCCCGGCCAAGGACTCAGGCTGCCACTTCAAGATTCGTTCTGACTTTGCAGTCAGCACAGAATCGGCTTGTGGAACAAAGGTTAGTGCTGTCTCAGATACACATATTATTGGCACCACCATATCTCCTCTTTCATGTACCTGAACCATCCCTCAAGTGCTCATCCCTTGAGTCTTTACCTCCTACCTGGCTCACCTGGTCTTTAGACCCTCTTCCTTGCTCATTTTTTCACTGCTTGTCTTACAGACTCATGGGCCTGCTGCCTGGTCTCTGACCTGACACTTGTTCTGACCCTCATGATTGGTTTAGGCCTGGAGTGTACATAACCTCCATATATTTGACCTCAGGTATAACCTGACTGCCCCACCTCCCACCTCCAACTCCCTACTAATCCCAAATGACCTTTACTGTTTCCTTACTTGGCCAGACACTAACACTGCTTTCTGCTATGCTACTACTTTTCTAAGTATGTACAGTGTTTTAAACTTCCAAAACCACTTCATATCCTTTAAGCACTCTCTTGATTGTGTCAACAATCTCTATGAAGTAAATATATAATTATCATCACTTAATTTTAAAGATGAGAAACTCCAAAGTTGAATAGTTTAGATAACTTTCCTAAGGTAAGCTCACAACAGGACTGGCCTGAGAACCCAGGAATACTGCTTTCCCATTTCCATCCTGTTCTGGAGGTGAGGGAAATCTTGTCCACTCAGGGTATTAGAGTCTTGAGAGAGTCAGTCCACAGATGGTCTGCTTACGATATTGGATTTGAAGGCCAGGCACAAAGGAATTTAGGAGGTGAATAGAAAGGATTCCCTTCTCCTCAACTTTTTTCATATTTGTATATTTGAGTTCACTTTTGTTGTGACATTTCTTTGTGACAAATGTTTGTTCCCAGACAACATTTTCAGTGCTATATATGAACTCAACCATAGTATAGAGATAGATTAGTATGACTTTATTACCAATTAAAGAGAGGAAAAAAGGGAATAAATAACTTGTTTAATTGGTGACTTTTGGAAAAAAGAACTGAGCATATTCAGCTGAGCTGCTCTAGGTTTTCATCTTTGGCTCTGCCTAACCCCAAAGATCATGGTTGTACGTAAGAAGTATCACTTTTTGGATGTAGGACAGCATATATAACTCCCATTTTAAAAGCTCAGTGTTCTGTGGTCTCATTTTCAAATATGTAATTTCAAATAACAGGTTGTCAAAAATTCAATGCTGCGCTCTAGAGCCCGAGAACCACAACTACTGAGCCCACACGTGTAGAGCACATGCTCCGCGACAAGAGAAGCCACCACAATGAGAAGGCTGAGCACCGCAATGACGAGTAGCCCCTGCTCACCACAATGCCGAGTAGCCCCTGCTCACCACAACTAGAGAAAGCCCAGAAAAAGAAAAATTTAAAAAAAAAAAATTCAATGCACTATTTCTTTTTAAATCAGCATTTCAGATAAACCCAAACAAGAGAGTCTCTCAGAGAAAATAACAGAAAAACTTTTCCTTATCAGTTCTATGTTAATCAAGTCTCATAAATAACACTCTTAAAATAAATGGGAAAGTGCTTAAAGAGATGAAAAACTCTCAGGGGTCTTTCATCCTTCTAAGGCAGCTCAATTATATTCATTGTAGCTTGTGGTATGTGGTAGTTTAGAATAGAATGCTTTTCACACCATTCTTTAAGGATCTAAGAGATTCTAGCTGTTTTTGTTAAAAATTCATGACCCTGGGACTTCCCTGGAGGCGCAGTGGTTAAGAATCCGTCTGCCAAGGCAGGGGACACAGGTTTGAGCCCTTGTCCGTGAAGATCCCACATGCCGCGGAGCAACTAAGCCCGCGCACACAACTACTGAGCCTGCGCTCTAGGACCTTTAAGCCACAGCTACTGAGGCTGGGCACCACAACTACTGAAGCCCACGTGCCTAGAGCCTGTGCTCGGCAACAAGAGAAGTACCTTTATTGAATGTACTGCTCAAAACAACGAGCAGTTGTTTTGAGAAGCCCGCACCGCAAAGAAGAGTAGCCCCCGCACGCCACAACTGAAGAAAGTTTGCACGCAGCAACAAAGACCCAACACAACCAAAAAATAAATTAATAATAAAAAAAAAAATTCATGACCCTTTTCCAAGAGAACTGTTTTGACCTGTTACTTCTGGCTAAATTTTTAGGAGTTCTTTTTCCCTACTCATTCCTGCACATAATAAGTCAGGGAAATAGACTTTAATAGCTATCAACCTAATTGAGGTATAACTAAAGTTGTTAAACAAAAACAACAATATGCAATTTGGGGTAAAACACAAATTCACTTAAAAGTGAATATTATACAGAGCAAATGCAGTAAGTTTTGAAGGATAGGTTGCCCCTAGCTTACCATTTAGTGGACTGGAAGCAGCAATTCACAGCTGAAAAGACTTAGTAAATTATAATACAGTTAATCTACATAAACTCAAAACTTTCCAAATAGCTTATTCCAACATGACTGTTGATCAAACACCACCTTTAGAGAATACCTACTCTGTGTTCATCTGTCAAAGGCTGACTTTTTCTTCTATCTTCCCTAGTTTGTTTCCAGATAGACATTTAATACTGGGTAAACATTATGTAGCCATAGATTCGACAGAAGACCTGGCCTTTCCTTCACCACCCCTACCTCTCATCTCTCCAGGCAACTTTGGCACAGGTTGGGAACACCTGTGGGGGACTTGTGCATTAATAGGGTGCACTCTGAACTACTACCTGCCACGTGGTAAGCTTGCTGAGAGAAGGCTCTGTCCTTGATGGGGAAGTTTCTGGATTCTTCAACTTTGTCCATGATGGGTGGGTGAGCTTCATTCAGGGGTGAAATATTAGGAATACCACTATGACGACACATCTAAGCTACCACTTTTCTTGGCAATAAAGCTGCTTTTTAAAAAAAATCTCCACCTGGGAAATACTGAAATGTCTCTCTCAAGATATTTTCTTATATGCACCCAGATATCTCAAGGATGATTTGACAATTCTAGTATGTCACTATCCTTATCGTCGTTTATGAAAAATGATACTTTATATTTTTTTCAGAAAGATAAGAAAACATACAAAGATCATAAAGAAGATAAGTGAGTGTAAACAGATAATACCTGAAGAATAAAAGCAACTGCACATATATATTTTATGTAAAAATGTGATACTTGATAGAGAAATGCGCATTTAGAATTTACACCTTACTGTTTTCACTGAAAACTTTAAAGATATGGGAAAAAGCCATATTCATTGATCGAAAATATAAAGAAAACATTTATGCTTTTGTGCAAAATAAATTACATGTATAGACTCCTAGCCTGAAATCACATTATCATTTTATTGAGTTGTCCTGGGGTGTAAGTGCACAAGTGTGTCCGTATGTGTGTAAAGTAGTATGCAACTGTGACTACAGCAGGACGGTGCCAAAATAACTGGCTGAAAAGCAAAAAAATTCAATCATGACAGTTTCACTTACATGTTTCCCCTGATTAGTTGATTTGTCTTGGCATTTTGTATGCATTCATTAAATTGTTGTAAACAAAGGCATAGTATTATAATGACATTCAAATCAATAACTTTTGGTGTTTACAACACAAAATCAAAAATATTTAAAATTTAGACTAAAATCAACCAATTTCATCTCAGAAAAAGTTTTCCTGCCTTCTGCAAATGCTTACTATAGAAAAACAGCATTCAGAAACTATACTTCATATAATTTCAAATATATATATATACATATATATACATGCACACACTCACATACAATCTATATATAAAAGATATATATCCTCTTCCCCTGCCACATGCCCCAAATCCCCAATCTTATTACCTGTTTTTGAGCAGTACACTGAAGGTCGTCTTATCCAGTCCCAGATAATTTGGCAGCAAGTTTGACCAATTCCAGTTCCATTTTGTGATAGCTGACTGTTGATAAATGAGAAGACGCTATTGTTAGTTATTAATCAGAGTTAATATGATCAGTAAATTAAAGCTCCAGCTGTGATAGACTAACTAAGAAGGAGGGGGGTCCAGAACAAGGACTTAGACAGATAACATCAATCATGTCCACAGAATAAGGTTTTTATTCCAATAAGACAGCAATTAATTTATAAATCCATTTGGGGATGTAGTCATTATTTATAAAAATATAAATCAATTTCTTGAGTCGTTATTCTTCCAAGAGCTAATGAAATTTGCCCAACAAGTTTCTCTGAAAGGGTGACTCTGTAGAGCAAAGCAAAATAATTGGCAACTTTTTCATGTATCAATTTATAGTTTTTTCGGGGTTTTTTTAGCACCCAGAAGTTTGATTAAAAAAACAAAGATGGAAGTACTATGGCTCAAATTACAAGACACAGCCTAATTAGAGTAGGATATTAATGTTTTTGGTTAAAAATCGGCTTTAAAGGGGAAATTATAAGGACCTGTAAATAACATAAGTAATTCTTTTTTTTCTCATTTAATAGATAATTTCACAACAGAGTAAGGAGAAAAATTACTGTGAAAGATAATCTCATAATTCAGAACTGAATACAACATACCATTTATTTAAATGAAGTGAGGATAATTTAACAGCTACAATGATTATTTATGGCTGGAGGAATCTAATGTACAACACAGGAAGGCAACCAATAAACTCAAACTTATACAATATATTTGGTTTTAAAGTATTATAGACGCTTATACCCCTTAACACTAAATAGTTTTGATAACAAGCATCTAGGCCAGTGTTTAAAATCCAACAAGAACTATGCCCTGTCACCTGCTGATTAATGGAGCACTACAATCCTGTCATAGAGCAGGAGAATTCTGCCCCGGGTTGTCAGCATTTGAAGGTCTTATTCTACTACAGTATTGATGAATGTAGACTAGGGTTGTAACGGGCATGGTAAAAATATTATCTGCATCCCGAATTAGGCCATTGTTTTAATTCTTATTTTCATCAGAGCTCTAGGTCAAGCAATCCTTCTCTTCTGCCCTGTTAGTTCAAATAGTCTGTCAGGAGGCTACTGGGAAAAGGGACCAAAAAAAAGAACAAAGCAAAAGCAACTTTAGGTTTCAAGTCCTTTGGAATAAAGATGATCTTTTTAATGTGACTATGAAACATGCAGCTGAAACAATGGCATTATCTGACATTAAAAAATGTGTGGTGTTTATCACACTGACTTTATTCCAAACATCCTGACTTTAAGATCGTTAACAAATTCATTTTAAATTCAGGAATGTGCTTAGGGTTATAAAACAGCAAATTTACCTCATGCCACTTAAAATAGGAGCTCAAAGCCCTATTTACAATCAATTTTAAACTATTTTATAGTTTACCTGATAAATTAGATAAATTCATAAAGATTGCAAGGTGTTTTGTGAGTGTGTGTATTGGGAGATGGGGGAAGCCAGGGAGGGGAAGACTGTAAGAAACACGGGGTTTCTCGAGGCTGCCAGAGACACAGCCGAACAGATGCTCCCTCTGCCCACAGTGAACCGACCGGGGCAAAAGTCAAAGTTTACAGACCAAACATATGAATCCGTTTGACAAATAGAAAGAAGGTAAAATAACTTTTCCCAAGTCAATTTGCGCAAACAAGAACAAGGCCTTTTGCTTCCTAGCCAAAGAAGCTTAGGAGTAAATACTCAAACACAAAGCACTTCTTTTCTAACTTGTGTAAAAACAACTCTACAAATTTTAATTAAATTTACTATTTAATTTCCACATACCTGATCAAGCATGTTTTCGCTAAACACCTTGTACACATGGAAAGGGTTAAAGGCAGAGGGCTGATCTTCCACACTCCTCAAGGTCACCTTTAAAGGTTGAATGCGAAATGGCTTTTCCTCTGAACCATTCATAGAAAACAGCTGTTCTTTTAAATGCTCCTTCAAGGGAAAAAAATTACAAGTCGTGATGGTAGGAAGCATATATTCTCTTTAAGAATAAACTGGTCAATATCCAAACCTACCCTTTCAGCACATTTGCTACATTACACAGTATTATTTGCCTCAGGACAGAATACATTTTCAGAAGAAACATAGCAGAGTACATACCCATCAGGATTACAATAAACCCATCAAAAACAGGTTCACTTAATATATAGGACAGATTAGAAAGCCATTTAACAAATTCTCACATAATGAATGTACGCTTGATATATCAGAATCTTTTTAATAGGCATTGTCTTGTCATTTCTTCACATGTTAACATGTCTGGTTACCAAAACTTAACTCGGGTGCATGACTATTCACAGTCCATGACTGTTCATTCATTCATTAAGTGTAGTTGCTACCTACTCCATGCTCAGCAGAGAACTAAGTACTCTGATAGTTCCCTGCAAGCAGTCTCCCTCTATGTAGAATTAATTATAATGCAAGCTCCTAAACTCTAGTTTCACACTGTGGACTGAAAAATATCAAGGTTCAATAGAAGCTCAAAGTATGTAATTTTAATTCTACCCCCAAATGCCAGTGACAACCTGGGGAGGAAAAGAAAAAGTCAATCTACTGCATTATACCTCATTTTCCATCCATAAATAAAAAGGTGAATAACCATAATCTACTTCATAAGACTCCTTCTGGAAAACGATAAATTTAAATGACTAAAAGTTTCCCTCAAACTATCAAATACTTAATAAGTCATTTAATAAATAATATAACAGAAATGTCCTCCTGATTTTTAGTGTGTCACAATATAATGTTTTCTTCAAGGTTAGGGTTAGGACTTAAGGTCAGAAAGTTAGAGCTGAAAATGACTTCAAAGGTCATCTTGAAAACCCTTACTATTCAAAGTCCGGTGTGTGGGTCAGCCAAATGAGCCTCACCCAGGAGCGTGTTAGAAAAGCAGAATCTCAGGCCCAACCAAATGAGAATCTGCCTGTTCACAAGCTTTCCCAGGAGATGAGTAGGCACATGAAAGTCTGAGAAACTCTAGCCCACACTACATTCAGTGGTTGGCTCTGAAAGGTCAGATGACAAACTTGAGGTCACACACAGGAGCTTGGAAGCGTCAGTAAGAAGCCAGACCTCTGGTCTCAGGTCACTGTGTTTTCCCCGTGCCTCTGTAACTTCATGAATAGAGAACGCCTGCTGTACTCACTGTAGAAGGCAAATTTCAGATCCTAAAACCCTCCATCTCGCAATAAAAAACACTGCTTGACATTTCTTAAACCTGCTCATTGTGGACCATATCTTTTTTAGAATGATTAATTCTGTATCATCCGACAGACACACAGACACACACGGACTCTTATTAAATATTATTAGATAACAATAAAGCCATCAGAAAAGTATATTAGATTTAGATTTTTGAACAGAAACAATTTTTCTCCATCATGATTTCTGAAAGTAAAAATTTAAAAAGGAATAAATTATTCCCCTTTCATTGAAAAACTGCTTTGTTTTGGCTAATAACAATCGTTCTCACTGTTTCCCCTTACGTGGCTATGTTTTGGCTTTTTTTGTTTCCACAATTCAGAAAAGAGAAAGTGCTCTGTTCTGTTGCAAGCTGTGAACACAATGGTGTTTTCTCCCTTGTGGATTTCTCTGACCTCTGTGCTATATTGACACTTGTCACTACCCCTTCTCAAAAGCCTCAGATTTTCTGTGGCATCACTTTAACCAGACGTACTGCTAATGTGGTCTTTCTTTAGAAGAAATACATTTTTCTTTGAACATCCTTTCCTGAACATATTCCCTGTGCCGTTACATCAGAGCTTATTCCTCTACCCATCGCTTCTCTGTTGCTCTCCACTGAAGAGATACACTGGCCTCATGAGCTCAACTACCATCCTAGTTGAAAGCCACCAAATCTAGTCACAGCCTCTTGTATCTGTGCTTCTGGCCAGCATCTTCAACCACCATTTGGACTTTTATGCTCGGACACCTTACCTTTATCTCAAACATTTAAAATCTCATCTTCTCTCAAAACTTCCCTGTCTCTCAATAGCACACCCATGCTTCCACTCACCCAGGCCTGTACGTGTAAATGCTCTGTATTTATGTTTTCGAACACAATTTAGCAGCACACCTGAAAGTGCTAAAGACATGACGCCACTCATCAAATGAACAAACGTCACGGTGCAATTTACCTACAGCATAACGATGCCTCACAGTATAAAAGCAGCCATAAGTATTATGCTAGTCACTCAGTCACCCTTGTGTTATTTGTGTTCACTGCCTGCTTTGTCTAAGTACTCAAGGCAGAGGCCTTGCTACTTTCGTTGATTCTATCCTCACCTTACATTATGCCTCTAACCTTGCAGCCTGCATTTCACACAGCACAATAAACCACCAAGCACTTAGCTTGCTTTCCCATCTGATAGATGTTGCCATAACAGTAAGTATATTCAGTTGCAGAGAAAGAAAAATCGTAACTTTGAATCAAAATGTGGTGATACTCCCGCAAAGAGTCTTACGTACATCAGCTCTCATAGCACACCTGTTCAGAAATGCTTCCTCAGAGTTCCACGAGTTCTACGAGAAAACAGCCTTTGGATTTCCTGAATACAACAGGTGGCCGATGGCCAGTAAATATCCAACTTAATTTTTGTTGATTTTGCTTACTGGTGATTTACTGATCTTTCTTGTGTTATGGAACTTTGAAAGAAAAGACTCCTCTATCAGTCTGGCAATCTATACCAGCCATTGTTGTGCTCAGAATTATTGTAAATCAACTTTACTAAGGCTCTGAGGGTACTCTGACTACAACATCTGTTCCTCTGTAACCACCACAGTTACTTTGGCCAATCTGGGTGGCCAGGTTGACATGCCCATGAAGACTCTGACTCCGTAATGGAGGTCTTTCAGTTTGCCAAGGCCGCGACCTCCTGCTTGCCTGAGATGGAAACCTCAAACAAGCTGTGAGAGATCATTAGCAAGCATGAACAGGTTGTGTTACTTTGTAACAATTGCTACTGAGCTCCAGTCCCTTAAGAACAGGACCTTGACTCATAGCTACAAAGGCCTCCATCCTTCTCAGGTGATCATTGAAGTTGACTGGTTGATTACCTCTCTGCAGGCCAGAAAACAAGATTTACTTGAAGTAACTTTCAGATAGATAATAGTGGGGAGAACATTTATGTAACTGAGTTGTAAAATCCTGTGGTAGAGTTAATTCACTCCTTGGAAATGTATGGTTTTTAAGGCCTGCCTCATGGAGATAAAACACTATATCTCAACATTATTCATATTATACAATTTTTATTATGCCAAAAATACATTCATGTGTTTGCAAATATAAACATAATTCTAATTCACACTAGATGTCACATTCGAATCCAGATATGTATGATCAAATTAAAAACCTAAGTTAGCAGACTTGTATTGTTTCAAGTAATAACTGAGATACCTACTCTTTACATTTTTGCTAAAATAGCCAGATACATGCAAGGTCAGACGCTTAACCCAGCAGAGAGGTGAATAAGCATGACATTGGTTCTAATCAGTGTCCCTACATTAATGTACTTTCTTGGGTTAATCTAGTTGCTCCCAAATATGGTTCGATATTCTTCTGAAGTTTCTCATTATGTAAGGAATCTTCAACTTCACCAACACGAGTATGACGTCTACAGGAGAAGAGCTATATCTCTCTTCAGAAAATTCTTCATTTCACAAATACCAGATTTTAACATCAGCTTAATGGTCACGAATACACAATTCCCATACTATACCTCTAGTCTCTACAATTCCCAACTGAGTACATGAACCGTGTTATTGTTTAAACCGTATAAATAAAACCGACATTGCTTCGGTGAAGCTTCTGCTGTACAAATGCAGAACAGCCGGGGCTGAATAGATTCTATTAATAATGCAATATTGAGTTTGGTATTGACTTTAAGAAGTATTATCACCTCCTTGACTAACCCTTAGCTGCCAGCAGACGCTGCCTCAGGCCAGTACACACCTAATTGCTCGGTAAAAAGGCCGTTTCCCTACCTCATTGAGCCGCATGATGTGATAAATTTGCCTCAGGTACTCGCTGCCACCTGGTTTGTGGCAGATATCCAGGACCATCATGTTTATTTTCTGCTCAGTCAGTTCAAGAGCAATATCTCCTTCTTCTAAGGCTGTGCTTTCCTCTATTGTCATAAATGCACTAAATACAAAGAAAGCATGTAAGTATCAGTGGTGAAGAACTGTAAAGATGGAAAATAATCAAAGAGATTGAGTGTGGAGAGTCGATGTAAATCTCGGATTCAAAGCATCTATAAAGACTTTGCTCAAATAGGTAAGCCTTCCCAAAAGGCTGCAGCTCACATAAACAGTGCCTTAGAACTGAGCACCTGAAAGCATTTTTAAAAATTGAATCATTTCTTTTAAAACATTTCTTTATTGCATTTATACTCCTATCTATAAAACATTTCCCCATTACCACAACTGTTGAAATTGCTATAATCATGGGATGAAAACAAAACATTTCTTTTTAAAAACATGTAAGAAATAATCTGTATTTTCTCTTTGAGGATAAAGAGTATCTTTGATGCCAGAAATAGCTTTGGTATTCTGTCTTTTGCAGATTCCTCTTTACACCTGTCTCAGAACACATTAAAGACTAATTAAAGTGTCAAAAGGGGGAGCCTATTATGCTAAATATAGGCTGGGTGCTTCCTGCAGGAGTGCTGACCACTGGGTATTTTAAATTGGCCTTTTGACACTTGTTGCCTTCTAAAAATACATGCCCCCCTCCCGTTCCTTCTAGGTGACAGATAACTTAGCAAAAGTCACTACCCTGCTTATCCTTCCCGGAAGAGGGTCTATTATAACCACACCAGGAATGTGCAAGTTATATGTGGGAAAGGTTTCTTTTATGAGAACTCATATGCTTATTATTGATTTTAAACATTATTACATAGTAATAATGGATGACATAATTTTTAAAAAATTCTCAAGCTGTACCAGTGTAAAATTAATCACGATATTCAACTTACATCATATATATTCCATACTAATTTTCTTTTTACAAGTGCTATTAGGATCACGTTAGTCTTTGCAGTCTATGTATTCTTAAGAAAACGCATGGGTTTCCACTGTTTCCCAGACTAAATGAAATTTACTGTGGTGTAATCAGCTATATACTGCAGTTCATTACTGAGATTTTGCCGTGATTATAAATTCATTCTGCTAAGAGTCAGTGCCGCTGACCTGAAGACTGAACCAAATGATACCCAGCTGCTGGACATTAACTGTTATATTGCTTCCACATGTAGCTTCAAAGCATCCTTCTCTAAAAAAAACCAAAAAAAGAACTTTATTATCATATAAGCCTTGCTAAAAAATAAAGCAAATCCTACTCTTAAAGATATTTATTAGCTAGAGTAAATCTTTAAACAAACAAAAAAGACCTTTTTGCAATAAAGAAAAGTTTGTAAATATCTTTTTGAAGCTGCATGCAGGCTGCAAGCGAAATTTCTTGTCAGGTTTTGTAGAGGCTGACATGGAAAAAGTTGAGGCCCTCTGACAAAAGAGTGTCTCAGTGTCAGCCCCTGAATTGTATCCTTTCCTGTCCATCACTGTGCAGGTGAAGCAAATGATTGGATTCAGTCAATGCTATGATTAATGAGTTCCTCTCTGGATTTGGGACTGCCTATCAATCATGTCATTAGGGAGAATGTGCCCTGAAAGAGGCAGACCTTAGCCAAGGAATAACTGCATTAATCTTAATCTGTATATGCACCCAGCCAGCCAAGTCAGGGTCACCATGATGAAAAACAATAATCTTCAACTCGACAAATTACTTTGCAAAGACAGACGTTTCTTTACTTTTTGGCCTGTGTGTTCTCCAGAATCTAAGTTGACTGTTTACAGCTTGAGTGTTACTACAAAGTGAAGGTTATTTTAATGAATAGTAATGTTTTCAGGCGGCATGCAAGACAAGCAATGCTTACAGCTGCCACCTTTCCACTGCAGTTATTTTCAGAGTTTCCATAAAATCAAAATTAAATCTGGGTGCAAGTGAAAGAAATCTAGCTAAATGATATTGTGTAGTTACAAGATAATCTTCATGAGGAATTAAGATTTCATTTATTTTAACAGAAGAACTATTTTAAGTGCTTACATTCTCATACTTGAAAAAAAAAATTATGGTAGAGCAAAGGCAACCCTCCACCTGTATACAGACATCATGGTTTAAAATACATTTTCCTCATGGTATAGATCTATGAACTAAATGATCATCAATCTGTGAGAAATGCGTAGAGACGGAAGTTCATGTGTATATCAGATGATCAGCTTGAAATCAAACTCGAGGTGAAACATTCCTATAGCACCCAAATCCATAAGAGATTCCCTAAAGTGAGTTAAGAAGTCAAATTTAACTCTTTGTCAAATAAATGAAATAACTTTAAATCTGGATTTTTGTACATTGATATTATTTGAGAAATTGAGAAAGACATAGGTAGCACTGTGCTAATTACAAATTACATAATATGTATTCAGAAGCTTTGAGGGCAAAAAAAAAAAAAAAAAAGAAGCTTTGAGGGCTATTAAAACGTTTTTAAAAATCAATAATTCTTTATTTTGGATGCATGTTACAACAGATAGCTAATCAGCCAAATATTAGCTAGACAATTTCCTACTAAAGGAGATAACCAGATGTGTTAGTGCTGTTTATAAGAAACTTAGATGAAAATTAACTTTTAAGGAAAAATTTTTCTCATGGATTCCTGTAGCCCCAGGTATATTACAGACATTACTTTAAACTGATCTTATTGATAGAGGGGGTCCTAATTCAGCAGTATCATAAATTTAACTTTATAATCAGATCCACTATTTTTACTCTGCTTTTTTTCTCCCTTTTACACCCACTGCTATGGATAATGACGTGGCCTTCATCTTTTAGTCTTTGAATTAAAGCCTGTAAATTGGTATCAAATGCAAATGTAAAGATTAAGGTCACTGTCAACGTTACTAAGCATTTTCCTGACTGCTATTATTCCTACACACAGGATGCTCACAAGTAAATTTCTAGGAGTCGTATGACAAGAACAGGAAAATCATGATTACTTACATTTCTTACATTACTTACGTGACTACTTATATTAATGTGGATTAATATAAAGTCTTACAGATTAATATAAACCAGTGAAGAGTATTTGTTATCACACTACTAACCAGTGAGTGCAACATATTTTAATGGTTTATAAATAACAAATGCTCACTAGTTCTAAGCTCGATGTTAAGAACTTTACAAACGTTATTTAATTTTTCAAAACAACTCTACCAGCTTAGTATCATCACTAAAAACGAGGTTTTGAGAGATTCTGTAACTTGCACAAGATGGCCCACTTACAAGGGATTTGTATTTGTCCATCTGATTCCAGAGCCTGTGCTCTTTATCACTACCACGTACTAAAAGTAACAACTTTTAGTTGTTTCAGGCAGAAAGTTATAATAGTATCTTCTAGCAATATGAATATATTTTCAAAGAATGGGGGACCGTGTGTGTGAGAGTGTAGAAAAAGGAGGGGCTGGCTTAGTGAACTGTAGACCACATGAACCGTAACTCCCTTATCAATATCATGCAATTCTATACTGAAGACTACTTTTAAGTAGGACTCTATGTACATATTTAAATTCATCAGGGACCCTTAAAAATCTTCGCAATACCACAAATCACTTAGCTCTTGGTGACAAACCTATGAGAAGGCTGACATTTTCATACAGAAACAGCTGGGTGTGTTTATAGCTTGAGTGTGATATGCCCCAGTTGCCTTCTGGGATTCTTACATTACCAGATGAAAAATGTGTACCTTTTTGACAATCAGGTACACAGAAAGCAATAAAGAGCCTTTTATATCCATTAATTCCTTCTTAATTTAATCTCCATGGCCAATCCATTTACAAAACGCTCCAGGCTATCCACTAGATACCTGTTTGCACACTGAAAAGGAGTGAAACCAAATTCTCCTGGGTTTAACTACCACCCTTTTAATCAGAAACCTTAAGATGGTGACTAAACAAGTATAATGTTCCAGTGTATCAATGGGGTTCAAATTCTAATAAGACAAGGAACATTAACAATCCAGTTTTTAATGGAATATTTATCTTTGTCTCTATTCATCAAAGTTCCCATGACGCTAGCAAAATGACCATTGCTGCCTATCCAACAATATTTGGTTGTGGTGGTTGTTTATTGTTGATTTTGCTTTTGTGAATGTATTTGATGAAATTCAGTGAAAGAAAAACATCACTTTACCATTCGGTGCTCAGTTTCCTTGCTTTCAACAATTGGCATTCAATCCAGTTGGGTTTTTGCTGCTCAATGCTCCGTATGACCTTCTGGGTCATTTGATTAGGGCTACTTGTCTGCTCTCCCATGATGCTTTCCAAACACACACAGATTAAACTGAGTTTCTCTTTACTCCATCTGTCAAGGGAGGCACCTGTTAAAAGTTCCACAGTGTTTCCATCCTCAAATATCCGACATATAATTACAATCAAGTTCCAGACAAGCAGGCCAGCTTTCTTTAATTCAACAAAGTTTTTTGACATTTTTCTCTCAGCCAGAAAAAAGAAGTATTTAACTGGGGGAGGCAAACATGCAATCACCGTAGGTAACTTGCTGATTACAATAGATACTGCCTGAGCAGCAAGCCTTGTGAAGCCTGGGGAAGAAAAGAAAGAAAAGGTATGATTAATATTAGCATTTGTGTTCCATCACTGTGTTGCTTTGAGTGTTGTGTGGGGATGTCTAATTTTTGCGGAGAAAATTGTTGAGAAGAGCAAGTTCCTGACATATTCCGACAGGACTCTACTGGGGTCCTCTGTAGTACTGCCAAAAATTCCCCAAATCCCAAACTTAATTTTTCCTCCCACAAATGAAAATTAGAAAATTCAGAATTATTACTTATATTTTTATCTACTAAGACCTCAGGTTTAAAGGGCCCAATGTCCTCCTAATTAGTAAATGCAAAGGTACTCCTGCCGGACCTCTCTGTGGCCTTTGGCACTTCCTTAAGCCTTTCTCCTCTTCCCCTGGAAACCATGACAGAATCATTCCAGCTCTTGTTGGAACTGGCTCCTCTTCTTTTAGTTCTTAGCCCAAATGTCACCTCCTCTGAGAGCCTCCCCCCACCATCCCATGTAAAGCAGTCCCTTCATGCCCTTCTCAGGCCAGCCCCCAGTCCCTCCCTATTATTAGACCCCATTTTATTGCCTTTATTATAGCACTTAGCATCAGTTAATAATAATCTCCTGGGCTTCCCTGGTGGCACAGGGGTTGAGAGTCCGCCTGACGATGCGGGGGACGCAGGTTTGTGCCCCGGTCCGGGAAGATCCCACATGCCGTGGAGCTGCTAGGCCTGTGAGCCATGGCCGCTGAGCCTGCGCGTCCGGAGCCTGTGCTCCACGACGGGAGAGGCCACAGCAGTGAGAGGCCCGCGTAACGCAAAAAAAAAAAAAAAAAGGAAAGAAAAAAAAATTATAATCTCCTTTATTTCTTCATTATCTGTCTCCATCCACTAGAATATAAGCTCCAGGAAGGCATTCCTGTAGCCCAAGCACTTAGGACCTCATCTATAACAGTTGTTCAGTAAGTATTCGTTGAATAAATGAGTCAACAAACTGGTTCATGTTTACCTCTATTATTCTGCTTCTTTGTGTCCCACGCTAGTTCCACTTCTACTAACACCTCTTAAATGTATTTGCTAAGTCCTTGGCCTGTTGACTGTAGATTCTACTCTCCCTTACTTGGTATTATTTCTCTGAAGGATTTACTGATCTTCCCTCTCTAGATCAGGGTTTCTCAACTTTGGCACTATTGACATTTGGGGCTGGAGAATTCTTTACTGTAAGGAGCCGACCTGTGCATTGTAGGATGTTTTAGTGGCATCTCTGTCCTACACTCACTAGATGCCAGTGGCATCCTCATCAATTGCAACAAACAAAAATGTCTCTAACGCATTGCCAAATGTCCCCATCTTCCTAGTTGAGAACCACTCTTCTAGATGATTCTAGAATCTTCAGTCTTGGCCTTTCTCCAGGGTAACAGTCCTACGACTTCAGCTCCCCGATGGGCATTCCACTTCTCTGTCCTAGTCATCATTAACTCAAACCATAGCTAAAACCAAATTCATTGTTTTCCTCCCAAACTACCTTGGCCCTCCTGACCCTTCCTCCCACCCTCTCTTCCTTCCTTCTCTTCTTCTGTCCTTCCTTCCTTTTCAATCTTGTAAACATTCCTGTTGATCCTTCATCCCACACCGGGGACTGCACTGATGTATCTTCCTACTCCCTCATCTGACACCCAATTTTGCCTCACTGTGACCATGGCTACTACCTATTCAAGCCCTCCCTCACAAGTGGTATCTGGACTATTGTAGGACTCTCATCTCCCTGCTCCAGACCATGCCCAGCTGTAAAGCCAGATTACCTAATTTCTCTGCTACAATTCTTTTAGCTTTTAACAGTTTTCCACTGTTACGAGATCAGTCTGCAGAGCGTTGCTGACAAAACACTCCACAGTCCAGTCTCAGCCAGTTTCTATGAACCTTTATTTTATCCTCTTTGCTTTTAGCCTTCTGAATATCTCATTATTCTCACATAGGCTGCCCTTCCTCTTCATGGGTCACTCATAATCTTCAATTCTTGGTTCAAAGTCCTTGCCTCCTATGAATTTGTTTGAACATATTATCCATATGACTATGTTGGTAATCAGGTCCATAACGTGCCATGTTGCACTCTCTTTTGTATTATCATCTATTACTGTTTATGTTATATTCTTATTTTTTTAACAGCTTGATTGGAGTATAATTGCTTTACGATGGTATGTTACTTTCTGCTTTATCACAAAGTGAATCAGCTATACATATACATATATCCCCATATCTCCTCCCTCTTGCCTCTCCCTCCCACCGTCCCTATCCCACCCTCTAGGTGGTCACAAAACACCGAGCTGATCTCTCTGTACTACATGGCTGCTTCCCACTAGCTATCTATTTTACATTTGGTAGTATACATAAGCCCATGCCACTCTCTCACTTCGTCCCAGCTTACCCTTCCCCCTCCCCGTGTCCTCATATTCATGAGTTGTCTTTACAAGGAGACTAAAAGCTCCTCAAGAGCATGGAAGAAAATCTCCTCACTCCTTGAGTATCCCACAAAGTCAGACACAAGTGTTTTAATCCACTATGTACATAATTGAATTTGAACACTGGAACGGAGCGAGAAGTCTAAAGAGGATAGCTTTAAGTTCTTCAGAAAAACATTTTTTACTGTTTTTACTGAACAAAAATAATTTAACACTGTGAAAGATTTTTCAAGATATTTGTGACATTTAAAGAGGTCACTCTGCTCTATAAAAGTATAACGCTCTTGGAAAACATAGGTCTAGTCTAGTGACTCCTCAGAATTCATGATAACTTAAGAATCATTTTCAAAATTAACTGGATCAGTCTCTATACATTTGTAAAAATTGGGTGCAAAATATATTTGAATGATCTCATAAGACTTTTGTATTAAATAAAATAATAAATATGAAAGCACCTAGTTCAATACTTGGTAAAAAATAGTTGCTCAGTAAATGTTTTATTTTTATTCAAATAAATGTTTAGATGAGGCTTAAAATATAGATAAAGCAAATTAAGAAACCACTCTTCTCAGTGTTCTTAAAGTATCTTAAATGTTTTATTGTTTTTATGTGTTTGTGTCTCATATTCCCTAATCTGTTGTCAGGCATTTGACTTAAAAGATTATATCTTATATTCTGTTTATCCTAAAGAGGGCTTACCTGAACATAGTGAGTAAACATTTGACAATAATATAAGCAGATACCAGGTGAAGATTAGCAATTCTCTTCACAACTGTACTTCTACTGATATTTATAAAATCTGAGAATTGCAGGTACTGAAATCCCTAACTACTTTATTAAAGCTTAAGGCAAATTCCAATCAGAGCCTTTAGGCTGATGACAAATCCATTCTACTAATCACAGGGTCTCTGAGTCTATGGTAATGTTAACAACATACCAGGGAAGGATCTTTTACAAATGCCACACATTCATTTTTCTGTCTTTATTTAAATAAGTTGACTTCTAACTCACATATATATAATATATTGTAAGAGCCATCCCAATTTCAGAGCTGATAAAGTGTGAAAAAATGTATGTCTCAGAATGAATGCAATGTGAGAGGTATATTTATATATTTATCATTTCTTCTTTCCTATGCATGGACTACTGATTGTAATAATATAGTTGGGTGATTATAAAACATACAGAAAGGAAATTTACAATGAAATAGGTAAAGACAAATAATGCATTAAAATTAACTTTAAAAATGTTTTTTTATTAGTGGTATAAAATGTCAATAATACATTATTGAGTGAGGATAATGTGATTTAATATGCTTTATTATTTTAAAAATCTGGACTTTAAGAGTTCATGATACATTGATTCAAATGTCAGGTTATAAATTTAGTTTGTTTCAATACTTGATTTTAATGGATGTCATAGGTGAAAAAGCCATGACATGGACTATATACATAGACCCACATGGAACTTGTGAAATCATGGCACTCGTTTTTCAATCTCAACCACCAAATAGGCAAAGGTTGTTGTTGAAATTTGAATAATAAATATTCATCATCATTATGTTAATCAGTTGTTCTTGCAAATAAATTGAAATATATTTCATTTTCGTATTTTTAAGAAGTGTTCAAAAATAACCAAAACTCTTATTTGGAATATTTGAACCATGTTAAAAAATTCTAAGTTCTTAAGTGTGCAGCCATTTTTATGGGTGATACTGGTTTTCATAAAACGAATATTTCTGGTTTTTATAAAATAAAATATCTCAAGAACTTCTGATAACACTCTGTGTATTTCTGCCATCAGTTTCTTTCTCAACAATCCACATGTGAATGGTGCCTTGAATACATTTTCCTTGTGGTGTTACCTCTGTTTCCTCTCCAGAATCCATTGTTTTAGTTAAAACAATTACTCCAGAGTTTCCCCATAAAGTATTCTTTTTATTTAAAAAGTTATTTACTGGTAAGAAAATATATTTTCTGGTATATCTTTCCTTTAATTGTTGTCGAAGAAACAAAACAACTAGTTGTGTATTTGCTCTTAGGGAGCAAATTCTTTGTGTATTTGCTTCGGGAGCAAATACCTAAGCTGAGCTATATCAGAAACATCTGAACATCCATCCAGTTCTCTGGTAAATCTCTTACACTGTATAATTTATTGTACTATTTATTTCTTCAAATCTTCAGTGTTTTCTATGTATTTGCTGACAAAAAATAAAGAAATACATTTTAGTTTGTCACCATAGTGTTTTCCATGTTCCGTTATTTTCACTGTGTCAGGAAGGACAATTTTTTCTTTAAGCTAGTGACTATTTGTCTTTTATTAAGTTAGAATCCTCAAAAAAATAAAAAGGCCTCTAAACACTTCATTATTTAGATGAATTGTGCAAAGTACGGAATTAAACATCAATTGACTTAAAACATTGCTGAAAATGATTACTGAGGTTTATCTTCATGTTTTGGATGCTTAGTCTTGAAATCTCTGGCTAATCAAGATGACTACAAACTAGCTCTAGCTAGATATCCCTAACTATCTCAAGGCACAATACTCATTTAGGAGGGATTCGTGTTTAACAACAATGTATGGGAAGCCATGGTTCAAATGGTTTTCACACACATTTCCCATTTTTATTTTTTTATTTTATTTTATTTTTGGCCAAATCTGATCAGACTATCAATGTTCTACCTTATAATATGGCTGAGAAGCAGCTCATGTTAGAAATATTCCCAAGTGTGAGCTTTTTTACTTTTTCATTGTTTGCTCTCCCTTGGATTCCCAGTAATAGTTTTAAACCACGGTTGATTTGTTGATTTACAGGAATATGTTAAAGCCACTTGTGTGTTTTGTGAGGATTAATTTTGTTAAAACTAAATTCTGAAATACAAAAGACAACCTTAATTGATTACTGAACGCTGAAAGCTAATGAAGGAGTAAGGTTACCCTGTTCATGCCCTTCCCAACAATACTGTCCCCAGCACACGACGGGCTCACTCACAGACCAAGGGAGAGTTCCAGTGACACCCCATACGAAATTTCAGTAGTTTTACTTTCTTTCTTCTCAACTCCTGTACAACCCCTGAGGTGTTTGCACCCATTTGTAAACATTTATAGTAGTCTTCAAGCACCAAGAGGGGATATCTTATTTACAGTTTATTCCTGGACCAACCCCAGTACCTGGTATTTAGTAGTAACTGACTTAGTAGGTATCTACTGAATGAATAAGTGACTTAGTGTCTGACATGTACATATTATCTATCTTATACACTGTAGTGAAAATAAAGGTTGAGCACTGTCAGTTTAAAAGAGGATAGGAATGAAGAACAATGGTATTCTCCTATTGTCACATCCACCTGGAATGCACAAAATGCTTTACAAGGTCACTTTCCTCCACCACTTTCTTTTATATATTTATGTGATCTGGCACTCCTTCATGGCTGCCTAAGTGTTGCACTTCTACTCTTAGTGATAATTTTATGAAAAAATATTATTTAGTAAGGAAAACCACAAGAACTAGTATCTACAAAGTAAGCATTTTTTGGAACCAGAGGCTCTTTGAAACGTTATGGAAGAGTTCCAAAATGCTTGTAGGAAAAAAAAAAAAATTGTTCATGAACAGACCAACTTGAAAGCCGCAAGCAAAACAGTGCTACTCATATGACATGATACATAAACTATAGATCATGCTTCCTGTATTGCTCAAAATCTATGAAATATCTCAAAGCTAGAAAGGAGAGGTGGCAACAACTCAGGTGAGGAAGAACTTAAGTAATGAAAATCTGACATTTTCCAATTTCAATTAAATGGCTTTACTAGATTCAAAGGCAGTTTAATAGGGCTTGGACAGAATTAAAGCATTACTATGAAAGGTCACTGATAGATAATTGATTTGAGTCTGTATATAAGGTTGCTGGATAAGAGCCACATTATTTAGGATCTCCATGGAGAAGAATGAAAGAAAGCCTACTTTCCTCAATTGACTTTAGCAGGTTCAGCTGGAATATTTTACTGTTGAAAGTTTCCTTACAGTTAGTGAAAAAAAATTCATCTTTAAAGATGAAAATAAAAGGGAAAAGTTTTATTTTAAAAATCCTAAAGAAGATTCATGAATACAAACAGATAAGATACATTCAAAGGAATCTTGTGAAATTCTTGAAAAGTAGAAACATCTAGGTAGGAAGAAACCATTTAAGAAGAAAGTACTTGATTAATAAAATAAATGAATAATACAGGTAACTGATAATCCTTAAATACACTTGATAGATGCATTGCCCTGAAGAGGAACAATGCACTGAATCCAGAACCATAGATATTGGGGGGAAAATACCCTGTCAGAAAAATATGTGTAGCTACTAAATGGGGTGCTATTTTTGACCTAAAAGCTACACATGTAGGTGTATTAACAAGAGGAAAGAAAGTAATAATTGGTAGTTGTGGAGGAAACCTTCAAAAAAAGAATAATTAAACTGAATATCAAAGCAATCTTCCTGAGAGGATGAATTTTAGATTACTCAATAGATTTAAGGGAAATTAGTCAAACTCATGTGACTAATCTGTGAATACTAACATGAACATAAAATATCACAAAAAATTTTGAACTGGTAGTTAAATAAAGAAGATAACCATTTGAGTCATTAACAAAAATTAGAAATCCAAAATATACATGGTGGAAAGGAGACTAATACAGTTTACACATTTTATAATTTTTAGAATTTTACTTGTTCTCATAACCTAGAAAATGTGCTTCTTCAGAGATGTGTTCTTAAAGAAAAACAAATGTACCTTTTCTTGATTCTTTCCTTTTGGTTTCTTTTGGAGTATAATTCCATTCTCTTGGAATGCTCTCACGCAGACATTCAAGAACACTGTGCTTGTTTAGGCTTGTCTCACAGTTTCTCCAAGAGCTCAGCACAGATATTATCTGCTGCACAATGTCCTTGACGGCGTCAGTCAGTGCCAGTCTCAGGCATCGGATGACCTCTACCTCAGACTCCATGCACGTTGAGACTTTAAAATCAGACAGCATATTACAGTTAGCAGAATCTGGAAATATTCTGTGCCCTGTTCAGCTGGGAATTCAGCTTCTCAATAATCTAGTTTAAAGCTAGAGGAAAAGAAGGCTGCTTTTAGCCTAGAAATCATGTAATTGATAAACAGTCCATAGACATTTGAAAAAAATAAGTTACTGCTTGGTAATAAAGGGAATGGTAGTTAAAATAACAGTGAATACCAGCATTTGCTGGTACTTTGGGGACTCTACTGGTGGATATATAAATTGTATGACCTTCTTAGATGACAGCTTGACAATAATAGTAAAAGCTTTAACACTTTACTTACCTTTTAACACATTTATTCCTTCTCTGGAACTTTATCCTAAGAAATTAATTATGATTATATAAATAATATACAGAAAAACTGGGAAATAATACAAATGTCCAATAACTGGGGATTTGTTTAATTAGCTTAGGTATATCCATCTTCACAGTAAAGCCATTTACTGATTAGTTAAAAAAAAAAAAAAGCAGGTTAACAATGAGATATCACCTCACACCAGTCAGAATGGCCATCATCAACAAATCTAGAAACAATAAATGCTGGAGAAGGTGTGGAGAAAAGGGACCCCTCCTGCACTGTTGATGGGAATATAAATTGATACAGCCACTATGGAGAACAGTATGGAGGTTCCTTAAAAAACTAAAAATAGAACTACCACACAACTCAGCAATCCTACTACTGGGCATATACTCTGAGAAAACCATAATTCAAATATACACATGTACCCCAATGTTCATTGCAGCACCACTTACAATAGCCAGGATATGGAAGCAACCTAAATGTCCATTAACAAATGAATGGATAAAGAAGATGTGACACATATATACAATGGAATATTACTCAGCCATAAAAAGGAACAAAATTGAGTTATTTGTAATGAGGTGGATGGACCTAGAGTCTGTCATACAGAGTGAACTAAGTCAGAAAGAGAAAATCAAATACCATATGCTAACACACATATATGGAATCTAAAAAAACAGGTACCGATGAACCTAGTGGCAGGGCAGGAATAAAGATGCACACATAGAGAATGGACTTGAGGACACAGGAGGGGGAAGGGGAAGCTGGGACGAAATAAGAGAGTAGCACTGACATATATACACTACCAAATGTAAAATGGATGGCTAGTGGGAAGCTGTTGCATACCACAGGGAGATCAGCTTGATGCTTTGTGACAACCTAGAGGGGTGGGATAGGGAGGGTGGGAGGGCAGCTCAAGAGGGAGGGGATATGGCAATATATGTATCTTTATAGCTGATTCACTTTGTTGTACAGCAGAAACTAACACAACATTGTAATGCAATTATACTCCAAAAAAAGATATTAAAAAACAAAAAAAGTGGGATGAATCTAAAGTAAAAACATTAAAATAAAAAGCTCACCCTTAAAAAAAAAGAGCAGGTTAGAAAAGAGTATGAGATACTGGTCCGGGAGGATCCCACATGCCGCGGAGTGGCTGGGCCCCTGAGCCGTGGCCGCTGAGCCTGTGCGTCCGGAGCCTGTGCTCCGCAACGGGAGAGGCCACGACAGTGAGAGGCCCGCATACCGCAAAAAACAAAAACAAAAACAAAAACGTATCTACATACATATATAAAAGAATTAAAAGATGTACTCTAAAAGGTTAATAATAGTGATTATCAATGACTAATGAGATTTCAGGTGATTGTCCTCTTCCTTTCCTTCTTCTTCTTTTACTTTTTCTCCCTCCCTCCCTCCTTTCTTTCTCCCTTTCTTCCTTCCCTTCTTTCCAATAATAAGTATTACCTGCAATGATTATGTATTACTTGTGTGATAAATGCAATAAAAGTTTTTGTTTGTGTTTTTAAAATGACTGGGAAGTCCAGGGACCATCACTTGAATCAATAGAGAAGAGCACCTATATGATTTTTTTTGCCCTCAAATTTCAAGGTGATATTTCTCAAATGACAACCCATTGTTAAAACCACCATAGTGCTGAAACTAAGAGCTGGTTTTTTGAAAATATAAACAAAATTGACAAACCTTTAGCCAGACTCATCGAGAAAAAAAGAGAGAGGGTCCAAATCAATAAAATCAGAAATGAAAAAGAAGTTATGTCTGACACCACAGAAATACAAAAGATCATAAGAGACTACAACTACATGCCAATAAAATGGACAACCTAGAAGAAATGAACAAATTACTAGATACGTACAATATCCCAAGACTGAACCAGGAAGAAATAGAAAATATGAACAGACCAATTACCAGTAATGATATTGAATCAGTAATTTAAAAAAAACTCCCAACAAACAAAAGTCCAGGAACAGATGGCTTCACAGGTGAATTCTACCAGATATTTATCCTTCTCAAACTATTCCAAAAAATTCTAGAGGAGGGAAAACTTCCAAACTCATTCTACAAGGCCAACATCACCATGATACCAAAACTAGATAAAGATATCACAAAAAAAGAAAATTACAGGCCAATATCACTGATGGACATAGATGCAAAAACCCTGAACAAAATGTTAGCAAACTGAATCCAACAATACATTAAAAGGATCATATACCATATCAAGTGGGATTTATCCCAGGGATGCAAGAATTTTTCAATATCTGCAAATCAATCAATGTGATATACCACATTAATAAATCAAAGAATAAAAACCATATGATCATCTTAAAAGATGCAGAAAAAGCTTTTGATAAAATTCAACATCCATTTATGATAAAAACTCTCCAGAAAGCAGGCATAGAGGGAACATACCTCAACATAATAAAAACCATGTATGACAAACCTACAGCTAACATCATACTCAATGATTAAAAGCTGAAAGCACTTTCTCTAAGATCAGGAACAAGACAAGGATGCCCAAAGAGGTACAAACTACTATGTATAAGATAAATAAGGTACAAGGATATATTGTACAACACAGGGAAGATAGCCAATATTTTACAATAACCCTAAATGGAATATAACCTTTAAAAACTGTGAATCACTATGTTGTACACCTGAACCTTGTATAATATTGTACATCAACTATACCTCAATTAAAAAAACAAAAAACATCATGGTGAAGAGGATCTTGGTGATATCAAATGTTGAGAGTTTTATTTTTTAGCATGACATAATCATCAGTTAGGTAAACTTGTTGCTCTTTATATGAATGGTGGACGGTGTAGCTGTCTTTTTAATGATGTTTCAAGACTTTAATTCATTGAAGGACATAAAGAAGCCTTCTTCCTGTATCAGTAATTAACATTCATTTGGGTTGAACTCTTTGGAGTCATGGATTAAATGCATCTCAGATATCTAAAAATTCTAGAAAGCCAGGAATTCCTCTATTTCCTTTTGTTAAAAGGGTATGTTTATTCCTTTTAAAATAAAATCAAGGAATTGAAAATGATAAAATAATAGACTTATCTCAAAGAATTATTTTAAAATTACATGAATTAATTTGTGTAAAGTAACTACCATATAGTAGGCACTTATGTAAGTATGTGCTATTATTATTATTACCTAAGATAAGAGTTTTCTGGAAAAATTACAATTTCTGGAAAAATTACAATTGTACAGTGTTGCGGTTCCCAGCGTTCTCTTGATGCAGGATTCTGAAACATCTTGAGCACTAGATACTACTATAGGGAAGATTAATCAATACCCACAGATGCCTATGGTCGAGATAAGAAAGAAGAAATGGAGAACAGAGAAAAGAAAGTGGCAGGGTATTCTGGTTTCTGGCTCTGCATACAATGAGCTTGGATGTATCTACTTTATTCTAACAGCAAGTAAAAAACTGAACAGATAAAAAAAATCAACGACTCTTCCTGGATCTGTAAAAGAGGTGAGGACACAAGGCAAACCACAGCCCCCCAGACTGGAAAGACAGACAGGCAAATACAGTAAGGCACAGCTTACTGGAGTAGAGACTCACAAGCAGAAACTATCCTGGGAACCAGAACCAATGTAGGAAAATCTCTACTGTAACTGATCAATTGCTGGAGGCTCAGTGTAGACAAGTCTGAGAGTTAAAACTCTAGGGAGACCCTCTCATGGGGGAGCTGTTACACTCTGTGAGTTTTACCTCCAGGAACTTGACTAGGTTTCCACAGTAGATATCAGAGAAAAATCCTCTAGTGCTTCTAGCAATAGGAGGGAAAAAGAAACATCTGGAAATATGCCAGCACACCCTGTTTTTCTTAAGGACTGCCCTTAGGAGAAACTACTAAAACAGAGCCTAACTCACTAGGCATATTCTCAGAGCCTAACTGTCCTAGGACAGGAGAAATACTCAGCTCCAGTCCACTCTAACCATACTCTCAGACCTAAGGAAGGGGTAAGAAAAAAACTGAAATGCTTGTTAAGTACACCACAGAGGCATAGGCTCACTAAAAGACTGAGATCTAAACATAGACCTATAAAATGCTTCCCCTCCTTTACACCTCTCCACCACTTAGTAAAGGCCTATTTACAGCAGTTCTTTTTACTCAGAACATCATGTCCAGCTTTCAAGAAAACAATTACAAGACAAACTAAAAGTCAAAACATACAATTTGAAAAAACAGAGCGAGCATCAGAAACAGACATGGCAAAGATATTAGAATTGTCAGACTGGGAGTTTAAAACACCTGTGATTAATATGTAAAGGACTCTAATGAATAAAGTAGATAGCATGCAAGAACAAATGGGCAATGTAAGTAGAAAGATGGATACTGAGAAAGAAACAGAAAGAAACACTAGCAATCAAAAACACTGTAACAAATGAAGAATGCCTTTTCTGGGCTTATTAGTAGAAGGGGAATGGCTGAGGAAAGAATCTCTGAGCTTGAGGATGTCTCAGTAGGAACTTCTAAAACTGAAAAGCAAAGAGAACAAAGACTGAAAAAAAACAACCCCCACAACCAGAAGAGAATATCCAAGGAGTATGGGACAACTATAAAGGTGTAACGTACTTGTAAAGGGAATACAAGGAGAAGACAGAAGGGACAGAAGAAATATTGAAACAATAATAACTGAGCATTTTCCCTAAATTAATGTCAAACACTGAACTACAGATCCAGGAAGTTCAGAGAACACCAAGCAGAATAAATGCTAAAAAACAAACAAACAAAGAATGAACAACAACAACCAAAGAAAACTATACCTAGGCATATCATTTTCAAATTACAGAAAATCAAAGATAAAGTCCTGAAAGAAGCCAGAACATAGAAACACCTTACCTATAGAGGAAGAAAGATAAGAATTACATTTAACTTCTTAGAAACGATACAAGCAAGAAGACAGTAGAATGAAATATTTAAAGTGTTGAGAGAAAAAAAAAAAATCAATCTAGAATTCTGCACCCTGCAAGACTATCCTTCAAAAGTGAAAGAGAAATAATGACTTACTCAAGACAAACAAAAACTGAAGAAATTTGTTGCTGGTCAACCTGACTTGAAAGAAATTTTAAAAGAAATTCTTTAGGTAGCAGGAAAACAATATAGGTCAGAAACTGAAATCTACATAAAGTAAGGAAGAACATTGAAGAGGAATAAGTGAAGGTAAAATAAAACCTTTTATTTTTCTTATTCATAACTAATCTAACAGAAAACAGTTTGTTTAAAATAATAATACCAGCAATGTGTTTAATTATGTGTGCTTATGTATACAGCATTCTTATATATGCTTATGTATAGTGAAATGAATGACAGAAATGATACATGGATGGGAGCGAGAAATTAGGATTATTTCGTTAGTACAATGTACTCACGCAATCTGTGAAATGGTATAGTGTTATCTGAAAGTGGACTTAGTTGCAAACTCTGTCTTTCTATATATAGTGCAAACTCTAGGGCAACCATTAAAAAAGTTAAAAAAGAAGTATAACTGATATGCTAAAAATGTGAGAAAATAGAATCATATAAAATGTTCAGTTAAAACCAACAAAGGCAGAACAAAATAGTGAAAGATAAAAACAAGAACAAGGGCAACAAATAGAAAACAGTAACAAATATGGTAGATATTAATCCAACTATATGAATAATCACTTTGAACGTCAATGGTCTAAAAGCACCAATTAAAAGACAGAGATTGATCAGTGGGGACCAAAAACCAAGACCCAACTATATGTTGTCTGTAAGAAGTCAACTTTAGATATGAAGACACATATAGATTAAAAGCAAATAGATGGAGAAAAATGTACCGTGCTAACACCAACCAAAAGAAAGCAAGAATAGTTACATTAATTTCAGGCAAAGCAGACTTCAAAATAAGGAAAGTTATTAGAGATAAGGGAGGGCATTACATAATGATAAAGGTGTCAGTTCTCCAAGAAGTCATACCAATCCTTAATGTGTATGCACCTGACAACAGAGTGTCAAACTATGTGAAGCAAAACCTGATAGAATTACAAGGAAAACTAGGTGAACCTGCTATCATTGTTGGAGACTTTAGCATCCTCTATCAGAAATGGACAGATCCAGAAAGTAGAAAATCATTATGGACATAACTGAACTCAATACCACCATCAATCAGTTGGATATAATTGACATCTATGGACTACATCCAACAACAGCAGAATACACAGTCTTCTCAAGCTTGTAGAGAACATTCACTAACATAGACCACATTCTGGGCCATAAAACATACCTTAACAAATTTTTAAAAAATATAGAGTATACCATGTTTGCTCTCAGACCACAATGGAATTACACTACAAATCAATAACAAAAAGGTAACTGGAAAATTCCGAAACAGGTGGATATTGAACAACATACTTTTAGATAATACATGGGTAAAAGTAGAAATCTCAAGAGAAACTGTAAAATACTTGGAACCAAATGAAGATAAAAACACAACGTAAAATTTGTCAGATGTAGCAAAAATGCTTAGAGGGAAATTTAGAGCACAGAATGCATATACTAGAAAAGAAGAAAGATCTAAAATCAAGAGTCAAAGTTTTCCCCTTAGGAAACTAGAAAAAGAAGAGCAAATTAAACCCAAGCTAAGCAGAAGAAAAGAAATAATAAGAATTAGAGCAGAAATCATGAACCTGAAAACAGGAAATCAATAGAGAAAATCAAAACTAAAAGCTGGTTCTTTGAAAAGATCAATAAAATCAATAAGCCTCTAGTCAGGCTAACTAAGAAATAAAGAGAGAGCATGCAAACTACTAATATCAGAAATAAAAGAAGGAGCATCACTACAGATCCCATGGACATTAAAAGGATAGTAAAGGAATACTATGAACAACTCTATGCTCCCCAAATTTGATAATCTAAATGAAATGAACTAATTCCTTGAAAGACACAATCTGCCAAAATTCACACAAAAAAAGAAATATACAATCTGAATAGGCCTATATCCATAAAAGAAATTTAATCAATAACTAATAATCTTCCCAAACAGAAAGCACCAGGCCCAGGTGGGTTCACTGGTGAAATTTTACCAAACATTTAAAAAAAGAAATTATACCAATTCCTTTCAATCTCTTTCAGAACATAGAAACAGAGGGACTACTTCCTAACTCATTTTGAAGCCAGCATTACCTGAATACCAACGAGACAAAGACATTACCAAAAAAGAAAGCTACAGATCAATATATCTCATGAACATAGATACAAAAATCCTAAACAAAGTATTAGCCAATTGAACTTAATGATGCATAAAAAGAATTATACACCATGACCAAGTGGGATTTATCTAAGATATGCAAGGCCGTTTCAACATTAGAAAATCTGTAAGTACACAACTGTTAGTGAGAACAAAATCTGTAAAGGACAAAAATAAAATCTAGACACTTAACAATGTAATATTCATAACATCTGGCATTTTTTCCATAACATAAAAAAAACAAAAAGAAAAAAGCTGTGATCCATAATCAGGAGAAAAATCACCCAATAGAAATACACTCAAAAATGATAGAAATGAAAAAAAAATGATAGAAATGATGGAATGAGCAAACAAGGGTTTAAATTAAAACAGACTTCATACATATGTGCAAGGATTTTAAAATGAGGAGAGATATACAAAATATAAAAAGGAACTAAATGGAATTGCTAGAAATTAAAAATATCTGGAATAAAAAAATTCACTGGATAGTCTTAATAGCAGTTATGCACTGCAGAAGAAAAGATCCTTGAATTTGAAGGTACAATATAAAGTGTCCAAACCAAACCAGAGAGAAAGAAGGCAAAAAAATAAAAACCAAACAAGAACAAGAACAAAATCAAAGAATACAGCTTCAGTGATATGTGGGATAATACCAAGAGGTCTAATAATAAGAATCCCAGAAAAAAAGTGGTGGTAGGGGGCACAAAAGATAAAATATCCCAAGAGAGAATGGCTGAAAAATTTACAGATATGATAAAAACTAAACATCATCAGATACAAAAGCTCAACAAACCCCAAGAAGAATAAATACAAAGGAAACCAAAACAAAGCACATCATAATAAAATTGTTGCAAAGTAGTGATAAAGAGAAAAATCTTAAAATGAACAACAAAAAGAAGACACATTATATAAAAGGAAACATACTTTAAAACCTATACTGATTTATCATCAGAAACAATGCAAGCCACAAAATAGAATAATGTCTTCAAAGTGATGAGTGAAAAAGGAAAACGAAAGACAAAAAAAAAAATCTCTGAACCCAAAAGTCTATGTCTGATGAAGAATATTTCAGATATGAAGACAAAGCCCTTTTTTCATGCAAATAAAATAAATTGATGGCAGAAAATTTGTAGTACATGAAATGTTAAAGGAAGTATTGATACTTCAGGTAGAAAGAAAATGATATCCGTCAGAAACCTAGATCTATACAAGTAAAAGAAGAGTACCAGAAATAGTAGATAGATGGACAAATATGAAAGACTTTCTTCTCATTTTTAGCTTCTTTAAACTGTAACTGACTAAAACAAACAAACAAAAAACCAATAGATTGTGGGGTTTATAACATTAGTAGAAATTACACGACAACACTAGCATAAAGAACAGGAGAGAGTAAATAGAAATATACTTGTGTAAGGTTCTTAGATTAGATGTAAAAGTGGTATAATAGTAAAAAAGTAAACTGTGATGAGTTAAAGATACTCATGGTAAGATGTAAACCTTGGAACAACTACTAAAATAAATAGAGTTATATCTAATAGGCCATTAGCAAAGATAAAATGTAATACTGAAAAATACTCAGTTAATCTAAAGAAGACCAAAATAAAGGTTAAAAGGAATAAAGATGGGACAAACAGAAAGCAAATAATATAGTCATGTAGTTCCAAGTGTTAGAATAGAGGATCCACAATTAGATATGCATTTGATCAATTGTTCACTTGATTTCTGACAAAAACACTGAAGTAATTCAACTGGGAAAGAACAGTGATTTCTAAAAAGGATGCTGGGAAAAATCGCATGTTTGTATGAAAAAGTACGAATTTCAACACTTACACCACACAAAAAAGCAACAACTTGAAATTAATCATAGAATTAAATATTAAAAACTAGAACTATAAAATTCCCAGAAGAAAACACAGGAGAAATCTTGGCACTCTTTAGATAAGCAAATAGTTCTTAGGACACAAAAAAGCACTACTATAAAGAAAACTGTTAAGTTGGACTCATCAAAATTGCAAGCTTCTCCCTATCAAAAGACCTTGTTAAGGGAATGAAAAAGTAAGCAATAGACTGTGGAGAAAAATTTTTTAATACATTATCTTGACAAATAACTTGTATGAAGAATATATAAAGGACTCTTTACAACTCAGTAAGACAAATAATCCAATTAATAAATGAAGAAAAGTTTTGAACAGATATTTTATAAAAGAATTGTTTTCAAATGACTGTTAAGAACATGAAGGGGTGTTTGATGTCATTAATCACCAAGGAATTGTAAATTAAAGTCACAGTGAGATAATAGCACATACTCCTTAGACTGAATAAAAGCAAAAAGACAATTCCAAGTGTTGATGAGGTATAGAGCAACCCAAACTCTCTTACATTACTGGTGGGAATGTAAAAAGACAGGATTACTTTGAAAAACAGTTTAGTAGCTTCTTATAAAGTTTAATTCACAGTATGTGTTAAAGACATTGATTTCTTTTTAAAAAAAAAGGGAGTTAAGGAATAGTGTGACTGAAGTACAGTCAAAGTAACTTACGCTTTGATAGTTTCATTTGCCCAACTAAAGATTGCTGACCTACTCTGAGAGTACAGGCCTGAAATGGTTGCTACCAAATCTATTACTTATAGTGTATCGGCCTTTGAAATGCCCACATGAGGTCCCCAACTTAATTGTTTTTTGTATTTCTATCTTCTGTATTCTTTTTTTAAATGGATATTTCCACTCTTGTTTTCCCCCCTAGCTTATGTTCATTCTAAGGAGTTATGTGTTGGATTTCTAATTATTAAATCAAATTTTGTGTTTCATTACGGAATTCAAATGTTCACAAAGCAAATGTTTCAAAAAGTTTAGTCTAACAGAAAAAAATAAAGAGAAATAACATGGCCTGTGATCAGAAATTCTGTTTTTTTGTTCTGAATCTGCAATTTAATCAGTGGATAATCTTAGGCAAGTCTTAACATTTCTGACCCTGGTTTACTTAGCAATAAGATGAGGATACTGCCTACTTCATCCTCACCTTTATACCCTAAAATCATAAGACTGTGATATATTATGGATAAACTATACAGAAACCATAGACAGGAGGAAGAAAGGTGTTTCAGGAGGAAGAAAATACACCAGTTTTTAAATAATGTACTCCAGTCGATCTGGGTAATTATATTTACTGAAACACAGATCTGTTAGTGGTAAAATGCAAATATTGTGGGATTATGATGTGTCTCAGCTGTATTTCGTTTAAACCTGTCATATTTTCAAGTCAAACAGAAACCACCATAAAGGGCTTAATTTTGTTATGAATTAGTATATTTTATTATCTTAATAGCATTTTTAAGATACCTGTGATTGGTAACAGAAGAAAAGGAAAACTTTTGCAAAGACTTAAATAGGAGAGAAAACACAAAGACACTGTCCCTCACAACCACTGCAAGGTCTTCGGTTCCAGAGAATATATAATGTTGATGGAGAAACAACTTGTACAAAGGCCAGGGATGTTTCACCAGTTTGAAGTTCTGCCCCTTTGAGCCCGTCGACAAAATTCGGGCTCTATGAATATGTGTACTACTTGTTCCTGTTCCAGGAGAGTTGTCTGACCATGGGGAGGCGGGTTTGTTCAATGTGTAGATGGGAGAGAAGACTAATTAGAAGCAAGTAGCAGTTTTGCTTTCTCAGGCCACCACCTGAAACCCATTGATCTCTTCTAAGTCATTTTCAGTACAGTTCTGTGCTGAGTGACAGATGGTTCAAGAACTCAAGAACTGAAAGATAAATAATGGTTGAAGCATGTGGGTCACCAATTCTTTATAATCTTGTGAGAGAATTCGGCTCTTACCCTGGCCAGAAACAACTAAAACCAGCAGGGGGTGGAGGGGGCTTTCAAGGTTGTTTTTCTTTCAGTTCAATAAAGTCTACATCAGAAATAATGCAGTCTTTTAAACTTAGAAGACTGACCATTTTGGGGGTTAAAAGGAAACAGTGAGAGAATACATGAAAACTAGAAAATAAGACTTTAAAAGGAGATAATTATTACAGAGTCTTTAAGTGATAGATTCAGGTTTTGAAATCATTACATAAAGTTATCTATTGCTACTTTGCAGGGATAATGACCAAGAGAAGATGTAACATAATGACTTAAAAATAGTTTAAAAGGTATTCATGTCTGGAGGATAGTTAAAAAGTACAGGAAGAAGGAAACCATGATATGAGCCAGTTAGATTTTTTATATGGATTCTAGTAAATATTTTAAGGAAAGGTTGGTCGGTTCCAAAAAAGTGTATAAGAAAGCATATAGGTTGAAAGCCAAGTGTGAATGATTTAAATAGTTAATGGACTAACAGAATAACCACTAAGTCCTCATCCTTCATTTTCCCAAGACATTAAGTATAGAGATTTAAAGGCAGAATATTAAGGATAAAACAATGTGAGAGGGCTTCCCCGGTGGCGCAGTGGTTGAGAATCCGCCTGCCAATGCAGGGGACACGGGTTCGATCCCTGGTCCAGGAAGATCCCACATGCCGCGGAGCAACTAAGCTCGTGTGCCACAACTACTGAGCCTGTGCTCTAGAGCCCGTGAGCCACAACTACTGAGCCCACATACCGCAACTACTGAAGCCCGCACGCCTAGAGCCGGTGCTCCGCAACAAGAGAAGCCACTGCAATGAGAAGCCCGCACACTGCAACGGAGAGTAGCCTCCGCTCGCGGCAACTAGAGAAAGCCCACGCGCAGCAACGAAGACCCAACACAGCCAAAAATAAGTTAATTAATTAAATAAATTAAAAAAAATTTTTTTAAAAAACAATGTGAGAATGTTTACACCTGGTCCTGAAGGTGGGGTAACCCATGAACACTTCCTATTCGGATATGCAACCGGTTCTGTCTTTAATATCCACTCCAGCTGCGGGCAAAAGAACAATACGGCTGGGGAAAACACATACTGTACCCAGAACAATGATAGGACATAATTGCCTTGTAGAGAGAGATGCACTATGATCATAATAATAAATGCCTTTTACATTTGAAGAAAATTGGCCAGCAGTTTTGTACATCAGTTTGTTTATTAATAAAAGCACCCAAGAATCACAAAGTATTTTTCACATCTTACTAATTTCTTATATGCTCAATAGCAAAACATAATCTGTGGTAAATATTAAATTTTTATGAGACAACACTACCTAATAATAAAAAAAGAAATCTGCATTACATAATTTCCCCCCTCAACTTTCCCCTCACCCTTGTCCCAAGTATATTAAATTTTGACAGGAACTAATGGTTAATGAGTCCCAAAAGAAGACTTTATACTGAAAAAATGTAAGATAATCCTTTACAAATAACAGATTCAGCAAAACTGACATTAATAAAAATTTTAAAACATCTTTAAAGATATATTTAAGTATCTATAAAACACTTCTTGTACAAATAGAAAATTTCTCATACCTGGAATGTTATATAAAAAGTCCCATAAATGTTCTTCTTCCATGTAACTCACAAAAACATTTCCAAATGTTTGTGGAGAAAAATTGCAGTGGTACAATACTTTAAAGATAGCTTCTATCAAGCTGGATCCTTGGTTCACATTACTTTCTGTATCAGAACCCTGTTCTTGAAAGGTGCGTTCTTAAAAGGAATAAAAATGGTTTAGTAAGGTAGGTATCAATGAATATGATTACATTCTCATCACTTACTCTAGCATAATATTGTAAACATGTATTTGATTAATATTTACATAATAAGAGAAATGCCACAGTCTTTCAGGTCAATGGTTCATCAAACTCAATATAATTTCTGAGATAATCCTGGATATTTGTGGGGGAAAAAGTTGTGAGAAGGACAACATGACATCACTTCAAAGGGCAGTGCTAGTTTCCCTTTATGTCAGAATTCTTTTTCCTCTTAAAGAAACTTTTTTGATTTCTTTTCTCATTTAAAAGTAACATGTATTCATTCTAGAAACTGTAAAAAATTCAGACTAAGAAACTAAGAAAACTAAAATTGTACCAAATCCTACCAATCAGTGATAGCTACTATATTTGGTGCAGTATTTCATTCATATTATATACAAATATACACAAATATATATATTTTTATATGTATACATATATGTATATGTAAGTATATGTATGTATAACTTGAACACCAAATAGAGTTATTCTATATGCACCCTCTTGTTATTGAAAATCTACTTAAAACTAGATGAATCTTTGTATCTCTGTTTGGGATTTGTGTTCTGAACATTATTATACCCTTTATTCAGAACATAAATTTCATAGGAAATTCACATTTATAGTGTTCTCAGTATTATGCTATCAATTCTACAAATAAATTTATGTGTTTCTCAGACACATAGATCCTGCTATTTCAGAATGAAGAGGTTTATCAGCTGGTTTCTCAACAAAACCTAATAGGAATTCTCACAAAGACAGAGCCATTTTAATCACTCTTTTCCGTCCTCCTCTGGCTCCATTATGACTTCTTCAAAGATCAGTTCCTATACTGTTGCATCTACAGGTAGGACTGAAAAGGTGAACTAATTTCGATTTTGTCTAGATAATTAGCATGATATGTCCAGTATCATAATATGTAAAAATATTGATTGAATTAAAGATAATGACTCTCATAAAGTTTCTTATATTTTAAATATATTGAAAAAATATAACCTAGATCATTTTGGAATGAGTACATTTCCTTTTCTTGCTAATTTGGAAGCTCATCGCTTCTATGGTTCTTCTTGATAATTTTATTTCTGTGATTTGATTTTCATGATCTAGAGAGCCTTCTGCAGGATTTTTGCTGAACTATTGGTAAAGTGATGTTCTCTTTGTACTGGGGTTGCTAAGCTGGTAGAAAGTAGGCTGGAAGCTACTGATGTCCATTGTGGGGAGAACTCCATTGAGAAGGAAGTCGATAAGGTAAGTAGAACCAAGAGATGGAGAGAACAGTCCTGACGGGATGACACTGTGTGAGAACCTGGATCCAGTAATGCCTGTATACTTATGTTAGCTGAGCTGATAAATTTCCCTTTTTGGTTAAACCAGGTTAATTTGGGTTTCTGTCACGTGCAATCTAAAGGGTCCTAAGTTTTCATCAAGCACAAAAGGTTAAATGACAAAGAGTCCTAGTCCAGGCATTCATAATTTCATCTTTTTTATCCAAATAGTCTCCTCAGTCCTCTCTGCATTTCCCTCCCTCTAATTCAGCTTACATTCAACTATCAGTTATCCTTCATGTCATCGCCCCATGTTTAAACCTTCCCCTGCTCCTACACTTTGTTAGAAATTCCTGAACCTGAAAATCAAGAGTTTCCACAATCTTTTCCCAAATTATGTTTCAATCCGCAGTCATCTGCTCCTCCCAAACTGGTGTACTTGTTTTCCTTGCACATGTTCCCTCCTATCGCCTTTTGTCTCAACCACTTCACTAGTCTAGAATGTTCTGCTCCAATAAAATTCCCAAGATTTAATCAGGCAATTACTATGTCAGCAGTCATATTAGATGCTAAGGCCTACACCTTCCAGGGATTCACTGCCTCTGTGTGTGTGTGTGTGTGTGTGTGTGTGTGTGTGTGTGTGTGTGTGTGTGTGTGTTTGGGGGGTGGGGTGGGAATGATAGACATGTAAACAATCATTACAGCAATGTAAAGATAAGTAGGGTTACAGTACATCCTGGTTTGCCTCAGGCAGTCCTGGTTTATGTCTGTTGTTCTGGTGTAATTAGTAGCAGCATCCTCTTTCACTCTTAAACTGGGTCCCAGTTTAAATGACGAATTATTCGATCACCTTAAGTCTAAGTGCCTTAAGTATAAGGTACTATGAAAATATAGAGGATGATGTTTTAAATTTGGGGATAGGAACGCAGAGAAGACATCTTCTCTCTGAGAGAAGACCCTGTCTCAGCGAAGTCTTTAAGGAGGAGTAGAAATCTACTGGCACGACAAGGTTGAGGTGGGAAAGGTGCTTTCCAGGAAGACAGAAGAGTTGGTCCAATGGTGAGAAGACAGGTTGCTGCTGGTAGGGTGGCATGGCTGAAGTGTGAATGGTATGCAGGAGGGAGAGATAAAGCTAGACAATCAACACAGCCTGAATAATCTAAGGCCCCATGAATCATGCACTGACAATACAGATGGAGAAAGGGGGATGGTATGAGGAATATTATAATAAAAATAATGAGTTTTATTAGCATTAACATTGTTGTTATTACCATATAAATGTGTCAAAATACTTCAATGTATATTTTTTATTTCTATTTTCCCTTGCTTCGAAAAAAGTAGTCTGTTTACCTGCCTCAGGGATTTTTGCTATTTGAAAAGCAACAAATAGACTGAAGTCAGTTGCCCACCCAGACTTAAAAAAAAAAAAAAAAAGCTAAATCCATTGAATAGTTATTAGTTTGAACTAAATGAAATAGCCATTTTTTAAGGCCAAAAAATACTGGTACTATATATTGGTACCAATATTGGTACTATGATACCAAAGTGGAATCATATGTGTCTGGCAGGCGGACAGAGGCAAGGGTCATGAGGGCTCAGAGAGAGGAGACCTCTGGGACTGGAGAGAGACATCTGGGGGTTGCAAGGGCTTTGCTGGAAGGCAGAGCTCAGGGAGGCTTGTCTGGGTGAGGCACGGAGGGAAGCTGGATCCTTGACACAGGTTCTCAGTCTCAAAGGTTACAAGCCACGCCTGGCTGCTGTGCTTGGCAGGAGCGTTTGGACAGGGATAAGGGTATTTCTACAGTAACTAGGGTGACCAGATAACTGATGATCAAAACAGTCTCACAGGGACTTCTGCACGACCCCAGGGTAAGGGTGGGAACTCTAAGAATAGCTACAGTTAAATGTCCTACCAGCCAGGCAGGAGACGCTCAGAATCCTCTTAAAATTGATTTGAATACAGTAAGCGACTTAGATATTCCTTGTATATCTGAGTTCATGAATTGAGATTTATACCGACTCTGTAAAAACAAAGTTACTACCCACAAATTACACTATGCTGAACATCACATGAGCTGCATTAAGTGTAATTTCATCCTCCTAACACTCTACAGAATGGGTGCCGGTTATCCCAGCTTTACAGATGAATAAGTGAAATTGAGAAAAATTAAGTAACTTGCCCCAAGATCACAGAGGCAGTAAGAATTTGCCTGTGCTGTTTGCATTAAACTATAATCTCAAATTTCTCAAAGGCTGCTTTGACATTTTATTGTTAATAACCTCTGAATGCAAAGTACTCAGTCTACACCAGGTATTTGGTATGTGGTAATTGATTGTCTTCATACAAAATACCTCAATTTCATGTAGCTTTCTACAATTTCACATATATGACCTCATTACCTCTCTAGTACTGTTTCCTTACTGGACTTTCTATGAATGTGCATCTTGTCTTTAGGTATCTTCCCACAGCATCTGGAACACTGCTATACGCTTAACTAATGTTTGAATACTAAAGAAAGAAGGAAGGGAGGAAGGGAGAAAGAAATAAATCTCTTGAGTAGTTTTGTTGGGTTTTGGTCCATCCAGTAATAGTTTTTTTTTTTTTTTTTGGAATGACATTTACCTTCTAGTCATAATATTCAAATGTCATTTTCCCCTGCAAACCTCATCCTCCTCATATCCATTGCTTCCTTTCTTTTCACCTACTCCTTGAAAACTCTCTTCTCTCTTGACTTCCTTATAGCCATGCTTTCTTGGTTTCAGGGGGCCTTGTGAGCTGTCTTTTCTATAGCTCTCTCTCTTCTATCATCTAGAACTGGGGTTGGCAAATGAAGAAACTAAATCTTAAAGAGGCTTATCCTTAATGAATAAAGGAGAAAAAAAGCATTTAATGAATAAAGAAGAAAAAAAGCATTTTATGAATAATCGAGAAAATAGCTACATTCAATAAAGATTAATAACTGAGCAATTGATTCTAGTTCCTTGAAAACCGATCATCAGTACATGGCATACACAGGCAATTCTGTATGTTGAAAAATTATTTTGTGTTATTTACATATTAGTAAACATAGATAGGCAAACCTCTTTGAAACAGTTCTGGCTGTACGGACCTGTATCTACTAGGATTCTTCCTCATGCTTTTTAGAAGGCAAGATTTTCCAAAGTGTGTTTCGTGGGATGTTAATGGGTAGCACATATGTCCTGGAAGTGCTGGCTCCAACAATGGTAAACACTTTTGTTTTCTGCAGGATTTTTCACAGCCTTTATTCATGAGCTCTGTGACTCTCTACGAAGGTATTTTAGTATACACATAGTGTTTCTAAGTATTTTTGACCATGAAACCCTTTTCTAGTATTGTGTCTAGCAAGACTACTATTCAATAAAACTGAATCTAGGCATCATGTTTGCAAAGAGTCTCTTACATTACCTTTAAGCCCTTTGGATTTGCAAATCAAAGTGAGCAGTTCAAATGGAAAAGGTACAAGGTAGAAGCACAAAGGGCTATTCTGCATAAGAAGACTGTCAACTGGAAAAGAAATTACTAACCAGGTCACCAAAGTTGGATTTAATTTTAATTCAAAAGCATCATTTGTGGAGCAAGAGGAATTTTGCTTTAGCAGTAGGCACTGGCAAGACTAACAAAGCATGGCCAAAATAGGTCTTTAAAACTTTGACTCTTACCCCACAGATTTATATCAAGTTCTAACTGATTAAGAAACATAATGTGATTATATGGCTGGAAGGCACCTCACAGGGAAGTCAGTAAATACTTGGTCAATAAATGAATAAATCTTTGCTGATTGAATAAATAAAAACGTCTTCCAGCATCCGTGACAATGGTGACCTAGCTTGCTTTTGAATACTTTCAGGGGTGGGATACCCACCACCATTCAAGGCAGCCGTCCCTCTGCTGGACAGCTAAAATACCAAACTGTTTTGCATTTTAAAAATATAGAGAGAGCACTTATGTGAAAGAACTACAGAAATCTGGGCAAGTCTCTAGTGAATAGAGAAAAGAAGGGCACTTCCTCAGTTATCATTATGGATGACAATTCAGGGTTTTTGACTGACAGACTGACAGCCAAAATCCATTTCCTTTTAACTTATTCCCAAGCATGTCCACGTGTTGAACTGGACAGCCTATTTTTTTCTTTTTTAAGTGAAGACTTAACATATTTGAAGATCGCTATGCTGCCTCCTCTAGTTCTTTTCTTCTCCAAGTTAGACATACTCAGTTTATTTAAGCAAGGCATGGCCTGGTTTTTACTTAACATCTTAGCACTTTTCACTCTTCAGTGGGCACTCTCCATTGAAGCAGCCTGTGCCAAAAAAAGACCACTAAGCATAAGTGCACTATTGGTCCAAATTCTGCAACTGGCAGCCCTAGGAGTGAGAGGCAAGTTTTGAGCTCCATCTGTGCTCCTGAATAAGCACAAAGTCCACAGAATGTGAAACTGAGTTAAAGCTATTTCAAAGAGAAATTCCTTCTGTAAGGCAGACACCAAGCCTATCTGTCCAGCAGGAATGGTCCCTCTAACTTCTTAAGTTAAAGAGAATGGGCTGTTTAACTTCTCTCCCATGGTCTCTGAAAAAAGCACCATGCTAGGTCTATGTGCAGGTCCTCATGCCAAATGACCACCTTGCAGAGAAGTGATAAAGCCACTGCACAATATTCTAGAACAAGGGTTGGCAACTATAGCCCAGGAGACATGTCCAGCCTGATGCCTGTTTCAGTAAGGTCCACAGCTAAGAATGGTTTTTACATTTTCAAATCGCTGAAAAACATCAAAAGTAGAATATGATTTGTGACAAACAAAAATTATGTGAAATTCAAATTTCAGTGTCCATAAATAAAGTTCCATTGGAATACTGGTGATGGGGTTCAGGAATGCTACCCCAAAATATGGCACCTTGGCATATTTAATATTTTAAGCTGAAGGAGCTTGAGAAAAGAGCAGAAACAGGAAAGTTGCTCTGAAATTCCCCCTGCCCTTCTCCCCTGAAACAGGTCATGAAACCCTCACATCAGAGGTGCCCGCCCTATACCAGGAGGAAAGGTGCATCCTTATCTCTGAAGTCAAAACGATGCTGAGAAGAATCCTAGCAAATAAACCTTGCTAAGTTTCCCCCAATTTGTTACACTTAACATCATACTCCTTGACCTATCATATTTCTCCACAACTGTCCATTCTTCATTAAACCTAGCATAAAGATATTTTCTGTTTCTTTGGATCTTCATTTCCTTATGAAGTCTCTTGTGTCATGTAGAACTTATATTAAATAAATTTGTATGTTTTTATCCTGTTACTCTATCTTTGTCAGTTTAATTTTCAAACCCAGCCAGTGACCGTAAGAAAGCTGAGGAAAACTTTTTCCTCCCCTGCACAGCCATGTGATTTGCTTATGTATCGTCTGTACCTGCTATAATGGTAGAGGTTGGTAGTTGTGACAGAGACTGTGTGGCCTACAAAGCCCTCTATCTGTAGTCCATCTGGCCCTCTATAGAAAATGTTTGCTGACTTCTATTCTAGAATACTGGAAGAAAGCATACATATATTCCAAACATCTAATACTACCTAAGGACATCTTCCGTCTATTCCCAAATAACTCACAAGCAAAAGTAGGTGTTAGCTCTTCAAGCAGCATTTCTTCATCACCCAATCCATCACTCTCTTATCAGTCACTCTGTTTTAGAAAAGCACCTCATGGTACTTATTAGCAACTGAACTTATCTAATTTTTATATATATTTTTAACTTTATAAGGTCTGTCCTCCCCATGTTTCCCCAGCAATGAATCCCCCAGAATATGAAGGCAATATGGTGTCATGCTTACCACTATATCTCCAGCTGAGAACAGTGTCTTGTACCTAGTTGATGCCCATTAAATATTAGTTGAATAGAGAATGTGTTTATAAAATCGTCACCCAACATTTTTAGAAATTAATTCAGAAGGATATTATTTCTTATTTCTAGGAATAAATGTCTCCACAAAGTCTCATGTTTTCATTTTAGAATTTATTTAAAAACAATAGATATACTTTCATGAAATAATAGCTCTTCATTCTTCTAACAAGGACCACTTAAACACCAAGTACGCAATTTGCTCAATTTCTCTGTATCTAAGTTTCCTCATTTGCAAAAGTCCTAATGATCCAAGGGTCAGAAATGAAATAATATGTTAAATCACTTTGAGTTGTTGGGGAAAAGATGCTACATAAATTCATGATAATAGTATCACTCGTAATATAATGCCAAATCATTTACATGCTAACACTAGAAGCACATGAACTACTGAAGAAGAAACATGTTCCTATAGATATATTAGACATTTTCTAGGTGCCAGGAAGAGATAGAATATAAAAATTTCAGCTACTGTCAAGCCAAATTAGATCTGATTCTGTGTAGGTGAAGCATCATAGCAAAATTCTTATTACCAATCTCTCAAGCTATATACAAAGGTTCTCAAGAAGTGCTATAATATATAAAACTTGGGAATATTTATTTGGTCCAGTTCTCATCTTCACACCCATCAGAGCTGAAAAGGCAACATCTTTTCAGGCCAAAGATGTCAAAGGAGAAACCCACCTCCTGGAGACAAATTTATGCTTGGATGGAGGGGAGAGTTACTGAGAAGCTGAGGGAGAGACCACTGCATGGAAAGCACAGGAGGAGCGATGAGAGAAGAAAAATATATCAAGCATATTTTTCCAGACAGTGTAAAAGAAGAAAAGAATCTAATAGAAATTAAGTATCTACTAAGTTTCAAAAAATGGTGCTTTATGTTTATTTACTTTTTTTCATTAGGTTTTTTTTTTAATTTATTTATTTGGTTGTGCTGGGTCTTAGTTGTGGCAGGTGGGTTCCTTAGTTGCAGCATGTGAACTCTTAGTTGTGGCATGCGTGTGGGATCTAGTTCAGGTATTGAACACGGGCCCTCTGCATTGGGAGCGTGAAGTCTTATCCACTGCGCCACCAGGGCAGTCCCTATTTACTTTTTTAAACCTCAAAATAAACACGTAAGGTCATTATTAGTACCCTAATTTAGAAATGGGGAGACTGAAGTTTAGACAGATCACAACACTAATGAGTGAAGTAGAATTTTTTCCTGGAAATTTCATTCATTCACAAATACTTTTTATGCCCCTTCTCTGTGATCAGTACCAGTCTCAAGTGTCGAGAACTAAGCCAAGTACTGGGGAAAAATGATGAGCTGTCCCCTGCCCTTCTGGAGCTTGCAATGGCTGACACAGGGATTAAATACTCAATTATGTCATTTAACCTTTCACTTAAAATTGTGACGAGTGTTACGAAAGGAATTATGGTGGGACGTTATGGGATGATCAAAGATGACTTCCTAGGAAGTAATACTGAAGCTAAAAGATGATTATCAGTTGCCAGGAAAATGAAAAGGAAGAAGATTCTAGGCTCAAAAAAATAACATTTCAAGGGTTCTGTAACAGGAAAGAACGTGGAATTTGGGCCAATTAATTGAAAGGTCACTGGTGTTGGAGCATCTGCCTCTTTTCTCAAGATACTTCTACAGGGACATTGCTATTATAAATATACAAATCTAAGATGCACAACCTAGACCAGAATATGCATGTTAAGCTTGCATGGACCCGATGCTGGACAAGTCAGCCATTGCCAGAGCACAATGGACATTGCTTGTGTCTTAAGGATTAGGGTCTGTACTCTACAAGTAGTGGGCAGCCACTAAAGGTTTTTAGCAGGGGAGTGACATAATCAGTTCTGTATTTGAATAAGACTAAGATTTCTGACTTCTGTGAACGTTCTGACAAAACGGATTATAAATAATCTTAAGTAAATTGTGTCTCTTTAGGGCTTCCCTGGTGGTGCAGTGGTTGAGAGTCCGCCTGCCGATGCAGGGGACATGGGTTCGTGCCCCGGTCCGGGAAGATCCCGCATGCCGCGGAGCGGCTGGACCAGTGAGCCATGGCCGCTGAGCCTGCGCGTCCGGAGCCTGTGCTCCGCAACGGGAGAGGCCACAACAGTGTGAGGCCCGCGTACCGGAGGGGGAAAAAAAAAATTATGTCTCTTTAAAAGCATAATACATTGAAAAGACAAATCACATACCCCAATTTTTTGCCATCTATAGTAACAGATACCTTGTTCAATGGCCTTGTTACTCAAAAGGTGGTCCAGGGGATAGCAGCATCAGGAGCAGCATTCCCTGGGAGCTTGTTAGAAATGCAGAATCTCAGGTCCCACCCAAGACCCACTGAATCAGAATCTGCAGTTTTAACCAGCTCCCCAGATAATGTTTTTGCACTGTAAAGTCCAGAAGCCTTGCTTTACATAATCATACCCTACAACCACCCTACCCTCATGGAGACTCAGCACAGACCCTAGATGATAACTGTTTCTGGGACTGTAATAATTCTATGGAGACCACTGATATTCTAGGCTAGTCTGTCATCATTCGCGGATAGGATCCTTGGCTGGAAAGACTAAGGCAAGAACACACAAATACGATTCTACTGTTCTCGGTAAGAACAGGGTACAAATCCAGCAGAGAAACAAATACTGAACAAGTAAGAATACAGATGTTGTCACTAGTGAAAGCAGCCAAAGACATTGAAGTTAGGTGCACTAAGGGTACCAAGAGGGAGCATATTTTTACTTTTGGTCACTTCCTTCAAGACAGTCATGAAGCAGCACTTTGGTCATAAATACTTATAAAATGAAACTCACACACACATAATGTACAATAAAACACCAAGCTTCTGCCACAATATTCCTCATTACCCAAAAGATCAAGAAAACATTAACCATAAAGTCAGAGAATTTGAATTGATTAATTCATTTTAAGTCAACCAAGCCTTTGTAGTGGTGGCAGCCATTTATTTAGAATTTTCTGTAGGTCAGTTTCTTGACTATCTTTTGGCACTTTGTTACAAGGTTGAAAAGTACAGATTGTACTAGCAAAATTATCCATGATAGAGGTTCCTGATAGTTCTCATAAATTGTGCAACCCTGCAATTTTGTAAACTTTCTGTGGCGCTGCCAGGATGCCGTACAAGTGTGGTGGGTGAAAGCACAGTCCCTGCACACCGGCTGTCTGAATCAAATCCTGCTTTGCTGATTATTAGCTGTTGACTTGGACAAACGACTTGATTTCTCTGTGTCTCACTTTCCTCATCTGTAAAATGGAGATGATAATTGTACCTACCACACAGAGTTTGTTTTGAGGATTCAGTGAGTGAACACATTTAAAGACTTAGAAGCCGTGTCTAGAACATGTTAAATATTATGTGTTTGCTAGTTGGTTGTGGTTATTATGTTATTACTGAATATCACCAGAAGCCAAGAAGTTTCACTGAGAGTCATTCTTGAGGCAATGGGCAAAGGAAAGAAAGTTAGTTACACTTCATTCAAATGTCACTAGCAGGAAAAGGCTACCTGCTAACAATTGGGAAATTGCCAAATATTTGTTCTTTTGATGCCACAAGTAAGAAACTGGTTAAGGCCATGTGGCCTCAGTGAGGTAATGTCAAAACAATTGCCCTGGGTTTTTAACGTCACTAATCCAAAATAGTGTCTTACAAATTTAAAATCTTCTATAAACATTTGTACTTGAGAGGTTTTTTTTCCTTCAAATTTAGGATGGCCCATCTTAAAAATAAAACCAACAAACATTACCTTCTCATGCCCATTGAACTTTATCCAAGCTTCCTAGAAGCTTGCAGCCTATGACTTTTTTATTATTAATGAATAAATTAAAATTTTACTATTCATTCATTTACTAAATTTTACTATTTTCTGACCTTCAGTGAAGTTGTATCTCATATTACAAGAAAGTTATTTCCATATAGGCTCAGCTGATTCTTTTTAAAAGAAATAGAAATTCTGATAAATCATTTTCATAGAGCACGACCAAAAGCTACAGATATAAAAGAGATAAACCTCATATATTTTAATCTTTATAATATATGGTTGTCTATCAAAAATTCTCTACCTAACAGAATTTAATAATTGCTTATTGGATGAAGAGGACCTTGTTTTAAAATATGTACAATAAAAATATGTATTTAGGGACTTCCCTGGTTGTCCAGTGGCTAAGACTCTGCTCCCAATGCAGGGGGCCTGGGTTCGATCCCTGGTCAAGGAACTAGATCCCACATGCATGCCGCAACTAAAGAGCCCACACGCCGCAACTAAGAGCCTGCACGGTGCAATGAAGATCCTACACGCGGCAACGAAGATTCCATGTGCCACAAATAAGACTCAATGCAGCCAAATAAATAAATAAATAAAAATAAAAATATGTATTTAAAATCTCTATTCTTATTCCTGAGCCAATTTAACAAAAGTTAAATTTTATCAATTAGACCAAAAAGACACTATTTATAAAGGAAAACTCTCACATAAAAAGCCCAATAGTTATGATGTTTGAAACACCTAATCAGCATATTTTACTCTAAAATTTTGCTTTCCTAAAAATATGATCAAACTTCTAAATTACCAAATGGTGTTCAATGAAAACAAAATCTCTGAAAAAATATTACTATATAAATATATGTATTTTTAGGTGCATAATAATTTCCATCTTAGTCTAGTTAATAAGATTCCCTGAATATACTGTTTCTAAATTAAAGTGACAGGTTTCTACTGCAGCTTAATAAGTCAGTCAGTCAATCAATCGATTAGTAAATTGTCACTTCATCCTTACAATATTTGAAGTAGCTAATAAAATTCAATACAAGACAATACCAAGGCAGTTATGTAACCCTGATCAAACACCTAACAACCTCTGCAAAAACTGATAGATATTTGAGCAGGTTGGGTAAATACACTTCTGTATTCCGTAAGAACCAGAACTGAAGGAGATACAATATAGTACCTTTAGTAACCTGTAAGTCCCTCAAAAACAATATCACGTTATATGTACAAAAGGTAGATGTAATATTTTTGGTAAGTAAATGTGGAATTTTTTTGTAAGAAAACATGGTTAAATATTCATTTAACCACAGTTGCTATTCCTGTACTTAGTGGCTATATCAGTATAGTCCAATGTTTGATCACAATTGTTTTTCCAGGCTGTTCTATATAACTTTATCAAGAGGAAACCATTTCTCTTCTGGGACCATGCCCATGAGTTTCATGAGTTATATTAGAGTAACTCTCCAGTCATGTCAGATACTATCTGTGTTGTGTAGTCACCTTGCCTGAAAGCTCAGATTATAAAGTTTAATGGAAGCTCCATATTTTATATTCTCATGGATCACTGGCCAATCACTGGACTTTTTCTGTAAAAAGCACTGTGTTAGCTTGAGGAGGAATATGAAAATAAAAATCTATGATCAACACTAATTTCCACTAATAGCTGGAAAGAACAGTTAAATGCATGTGCACTGGGGTGTCCTGGTTGATTCAACCTGAGACTGGACAGATTACAGTTTTTGCAGATACCCCTGGTCCATTCCAGGATTTAATTTGCAAGAGTATTTGTATAGAAGGGTAAGGGAAAGAAAGCTCCAGCTGGGTTCAGAATCCTGGGTTACCCACCATTTATCAGCTACATGTGTCTCTTGGAAAATAACATTATCTTAAACTCTAATGTTATTTTTAACATGATGAAAATAATTGTATTTACTTTATAAGGTTTTAAGAATCACAGTGCCTGACAACTAATAAGTAAACAATATATGTTGGCTACTTGAGCAATTAGTTTCCCTAGCACCTGTTTTCCCTTTAGGAGAGTGGAGTTATAGATATTGAAGGTAAAGATAATGTTTTCAGTTCAACTCTGTAAGATTTAAGGCCCACAGAGTACGGCTTGGGGGCTAAGAGAATAAAGACAGATTCAGGGTTTCGAGGAGAGGTAACCTCTGAACTTCTCCTTGGAACACAGTGACACTGGAGGAGTTGTAGTGACCTTTGGAACCACAAGATTTTATGAATTTGAGAGCACCAGGAGAGAAGCAAAGGGCTCAGTAGTGAGGCACTTCCCCTAAGTGGCTTTTGGGAAGCAAACATCAGGGTGTACAGAAGAGAAGAATATGGGGAACTGGTCATGAGCAGATCTGAGAAACCAAAAATTCCAGACATGACTGGAACAATCTGGACTGGGAATGCTATGAACCTCATCTGTATACCAACAGGCTGGTTGGGCCTGGTAACATTTGCCTCATGCATATACAAATATAATAACAATACAAGGCAGAGTAAGCTAAGGGCAGCAGCCACCATAACAGACACCGTGAAGTTCAGGGGAGGGAGGGAGACATCAGTGTGAGCTACAGTGTTCAGAGATCTGGAACATCAGTGGCCTTTGCCCATTGGTGGAGGCTGGGTTGTCTATGGAGGGTCTTTCAAGGAGGAAAAATGGGTGAGCCAAGGTGTGGAAGGAGCATGTGCCTGGGGCTTTGGGGACAATGGCTGAAATGGGTGTGTATGTGTGTTTGTGTGTGATTGCGCGTGCGTGCGCACACATACACAAGAGAATAGTGGGGAAAAAGCTTACAAAACTAGTCTGGGGCCATATTTGAATGGCCAAAGGACAGGGATTTGTTCCTGTAGGTTGATGGGGAAGTAGAGAAAAAAGATTTTGATTAGAGAAAACTATACTGAAACTAGTGATTGATAAAAATTAATCTGGCTACACGTATAGTATAGAACAGAAGAAATGTGTAGGGGTATGTGAAGATGGTTAGAAAACTCTTTATAGATGTAGCAGGAGAGCAGTAGGATATACTATGAGACTGGCATAACATTACTTACCATTTTCTAAAATAGTACTTACAGGGGAAGAAAGAAAGTCTAATTAAGAGAAGTATGGTCCTCTATTACTCCTCAATTTCCATTCATAATTTTCTCATGATTACTTCTCCATGCCTCAGTGATATGGCTGTAAGCCATGCTTGCTTGTTCATAAGTTATATAAGCATTCTTCATGATCCACTGAAATGTCTAATGTGGCTCTAAAGCAATCTCTCTCTCCCTTTCTCTCTCTCTCGCTCTCTCTCTCTCTTCTGTTTTGGACATATAACTGTGTTCCCATAATATTCTTAGGCATTTCAAACCCTATATATTGATATATTTCTATATTATGATAGTTTATGATAGGACAGTATTATATAAAAATATTTTTTGCCCTCATTCAGAATCCCTGAAAAAAATCTTTCCAATAGGTTTATAAAGTTACTCAATATTTTGCCTGCTGCTAACCCCACTGACTATTGATATAATGCAGTTGGTTTCATCCCTCTGCCAACATTCAAGTAGGAAAAAAATTCCATTCAACTTGAGCAATGACTGGGTTTTTTCAGGACATTCTCATAACTACAAATACTCACTTGAGCTCTTTAGCAAGATTCTCAGTAAAAGACCATCATGATGCAGTAGGGTTTCCAGAAGCAGGTTCCAATTACAGCCTGGCTGGGATAACAGCAGTTTCAACTGACCCTCGGCTGTCAATCGTCCAGCTGATGGAGTCCTTTCAAAATGCAAGATAAAGATGGAGTAATGAAGTTAATTTATCTATGAAATTAATAGCTTTAAAGTACAGATGTAATGCTAACTCCTTTAAATGTCAATTCCTCCCAGATTACTGTGAAAATGCTTTCATGCTTGCTTACTTTAGGGCTGCTCAGGGAAGGAATTACATTTAATCTCTACTAGCTAAAAGCAAATTAACATTTGGTAACCTGCCAAATTTAAAACTGATACAAAATAACCATGCGTATATTTCATGGAACTATGTCTGTTTTAGCTTCATGGAGCAAATAAAAATTATTTATGCATTTTTTAATGCATTTATTTGTTCATTCAACAAATACATGAGTGCCTACTATGTGCTATTAACTTCTTTCATTATTCATGGAGAGAAGTTACAATGTGTTTTTGCTACTAATTTGCCATGTACTGTGATTGCTGATAAAATGAAAGGAATTCAAAGCTTCTGTCAAAGGTCAACCATAATCTAATTATTTAATATGTAAAGCCTTAAATCAACATGCAATTATCAGAACCACTCTAACAGTCACACTGCTACCTACTTGGGTAATCAGTTTATCAAAGAGAAATAATTCCAAGGCAAATAAGCTTCTACTTGGGAAATTATAATCAGTGTTGAATAGAAAATTAAAATCAGGTCCCCCACATCACCACATTAATTTACCAATGAATCTGCAAGAGATAAGGAAATAAGGTAGAAACTGAACACTGATAACATTATTTACTTTTTCCTTCTAAAGTCTCAAGGTTTAGACTGGCTAAAGGTCACAGCATCTGATATCAACTTACAACTACAACAAAAAAATGGCAGGAAATGACCACACTCAATCTGATTGTGGAGATAAGGGTTGTGGGACTAGGGTGGCACTGGGAAGGAAAGATGAGACTGAGAAATGTAAAGGTGTGAATGAGAAGACCATATGCTTTAGCGTGGAAGAAAGCGGAACAAAGAGTATCACTGAGAGAGACGATTTGCAGCATCGTTTCCAGATGAAATGTACTGAGTGGTGAACCATCATCATAGTCTAGAGCAAAGGTTTCCAAAGCTTGGGCCCTGGACCAACAGCATCAGCATCACCTGAGAACTTGTTTCTGGGTTTTTTTAAATAAATTTATTTTATATATTTATTTTTGGCTGCATTTGGGTCTTTGTTGCTGCGTGCAGGCTTTCTCTAGTTGCGATCAGTGGGGGCTACTCTTCGTTGCAGTGCATGGGCTTCTTACTGCGGGGGCTTCTCTTGTTGCAGAGCACGGGCTCTAGGAGTGCGGGCTTCAGTAGTTGTGGCATGCAGGCTCAGTAGTTGTGGCTCGCGGGCTCTAGAGAGCAGGCTCAGTAGTTGAGGCACACGGGCTTAGTTGCTCTGTGGCGTGTGGGATCTTCCCAGACCAGGGCTTGAACCCGTGTGCCCTGCATCGGCAGGCGGCTTCTTAACCACTGTGCCATCAGGGAAGCCCTGAGAACTTGTTGAAAATGCAAATTCCCAGGTCTTAGCCCATCAGAAATTCTGGGAATGGGCCCCAGAAATCTGTGTTTTAACAAGCCCTCTCCAGGAGATTCTGATGCACACTAAGGTTTGAGAACCACTGTGGAAGGCAGTGCTTTCTGGAGCACAGGTAGCAGGGATAGGCCTAGTTGGTATTATCTTTCCTGCCTCTGTGCCTTTGTGCCCATACAGGTCCACCTTGGCTGCCACCTGAGCAGCAACCTCCAGATGACCCTATACTTAATCTTACGCATCCTTCAATTTGCCACAAAAATATCACTTTCTCTGTAGAGACTTCACTAAAACTTTCTCTCCATAGCAGTCTATTTCACTCTGAATTAAAGAACTGATGGCAAGTATGCAGATTTTAGCACTTTATTATTTCATCAATTAAAGCTTTATCTCTCCACTCAGATTCAAGCCTTGTGAGCACACTTGTTTTACACCCCAAAGCTCTTACCAATGAACTAAGCACATTTAAGGCTCTGTCAATGTTAGCTGATTGACTCATATGCTCATAAATGGGTAGATAAACTCTTAAAAAAAAGAGGATGCTTTGCCAAAATGCTGCTTTAAACAAAAGTGAGAGGATCTGAAGATGTAAAATGAAATTTAAAAGCATCTCCCCTTTGGTTTGGCTTGGGGCATTTGGAACATCTCACAACCTATGATGCACAAAATCACCTGAACTTTGGACCAACACAGGCTTCCCATGTGAGACTGATAACATAACTCAAAACGGAGAAACTCCCTGGCAATTGGTGAGGCAGTGTTAGCTAGATGGGTGGTGGAGAGAGAAGCGGGGAATTATTTAACCCTCAGACCAGAGGAAACAGGTCTGTCAGTTCAGCAGTTCTGAATTCCTTTGGGTATTCCCAGATTGGTCTGGCTCTTGCAGAAAATCCAAACATGGTGCCAGAGGAAGAAACCACTAGGTGAGCCTTTTGGACTGAAACACTGAAGCAGATCCTCACAATGGCTGTCCCTGTTTCTATCCTAAACCCCAACTGCTGACTTCAAGAAACTTGCTTGGGGTCTGGTAGATGAAAAGCAGCTAGTTGGTAGTAAGCTGTGTATCAAAATTGACTTAGTTTTTTTTAACATTTCCTACCTATGGATTTTGCTTGAGTTGAGTGCTGACTCAAGGATACATTTAATGAACTGAAAGATCCAGTTTGATGGAGTTTAGGAAAGGAAGGGGATTGTTGAGAGACAATTTGAAGAAGGAAGACAGGGGCCAGTTCATAGAGGGTCTCATTAGCCAAGGTGGGGACTTTGGACCTGTTGAAGAATTTAAGGCAGATGAGTTTCCTGACCTGGCTGCAGTATGGAGGTGAATTGGAGGGAGGGTTGTGTTTTTGCTCAGTCCTTTAGACATGTAATGAGACAAAATAATTTGAATGTCATTTCATACCACTTATTTGAATACCTGGTTATAAACAAAACTTCTCATTTACCAGATGGGAAGCTGTTTGTTGAAATGTACCTCAATTTTTGGATCTTTCAACTTATCACAGATTTTGAAATGTACAGTAGAATGACTCACTATAAGGAAAAATAAAAGATTACAAACATTCCTCAGTCACTAAGCTCCGAGTAATAAACGCATTGAGGAGTCGGCACTGGGCATATGGAGAAGCATATGTTCCCTCATCCTTTGAGCTGGAGGAGCTGTGAAAGTGAGATTAGCCTTACAAAAAATGACAGAAAAGGAAATTTTTAATATATGTATATATGTATCAAATATGTACATGTTGACTTCCACTATAATACAAAGAAGAGAACAAAATTTATAAATCCACTGGAATGCATAAATCTTGTATTAGGAGACAGGACAAATTTATGGCTGGGTTATATCAGGCTTATACTCTAATTAGTGCTGCACTTCTGGGGCATGAAAAGGCCTAAGGAATTTTTCAAATCCAGGCAATGTTGGGGTTCAGTCATTATTAGTTTATGAAACTAACAAATTATTTTTAGAGAATCATTGTTCAAAATCTTGGCTGTATTTGGGTGTGTTTACTTTATGAAAACTTATCAAGTAGTTCACTTGTAATTTCTGCAGTTTTTTAGTATGTGTTCACACTGCAGTAGAAAATTTATAAAATCTTAGCCCTGTCAGTACACTATGGCTTGACTTCCAACCACAGTTGTGTGTGGGGCACAGGGAAAGCAAAGACTCTGTAGGAGGTTCAGACTGCAGTAAGAGCAGCCTCACTGCTCAGGTCACATGACCTTGGGAGTCACTGCTCCTACCATATACTTAACATGCAGAAGCTGTCAGACTAGGGGAACATTGGAATGGACTCTGAAATGCACAGCTTGGGGATAACACCGAGCAGTGTTGGGCACTGTTCTTCAACACTTGGTATTTACTTTAAATGAACAGCCATTATATGGTTCTATGTCCCTAAGAGAAAAACCATATGGGTCCAGGAGCCACAGGTTGAAAGTCCTCTCCGAAGGATACTAGAAGCCACCTCCTCACCAGAGTTCCTGATTATCCACTAGGAATTTAATTTGTGTTTTCCATTCCCATAACTCCCCATAGGCTCTGGGTGAGTGAAGGTCCTGGTTTCTGTGGTGGGGTGACTTGGAAAATGCACACCTCTACCAGGGGATCATGAATAAATCCACTAAACCTAATGTTATAGCTGCCTTCTAGTTATTTTTGGATTCCCATGCCAGCAGTCTAGCAGGCGAAGAAAGGAGCTACTATATTGGTAAGGGTAATAACCCTGATTATCACCGAGGAGCTAGGGTTGCTACTGCATATGGAGAGCAGGGAGGAGTATGTCTGTAACTCAAGGGATTCACCAGGGCACCTCTTGATGCTCTCATGACTGGTAATAACCGTAAATAGGTGACCAAAGTAACCACATTCTGATAAGGGAATGGTAGTTATGGTTCAACATCTCGAGGATGAAGGTCTATGTCTATGCTAGGGAATCAACATACGCAAGCAGATGTGATGACCGAGGGTAAGGGGAAGCTAGAATAAGTGGTAGAGGAATGTAATGATGATTAGCATTTGCAGACTCAGGAATAATGGAAGCAGGAGACACTCTAACTTGTCCCATTAACTCAACCATAATAAAACTTTTTTTTTTTTTGACCAGCCATCACCTTGAAGAATCAATGATAAGGCCCAGAGAACTTAACATCAATAATGAGTGGATTTCAGTGGTGCAAGGGTTAGAACAAATGTCAATATCCCCACATCCTCTTGCCCTTACCACTCAGTTGACAATGGCCGGCCTTTTGCTGTCAGAACCTGCATTTTCTACCTTCCAGCAAGACAGGTTGGAAGTGCCAGCAAATTAACACCTCCAGAGCAGCCTTCAACCAACGATGGATGAAAATTGCTAATAAATTCCTCAGCATCCTTGTTGTCCTGGCGGGAAAACTCTGAGATGTGCCTTTCCCACTGGCTCCAAGAATTTCCCCTGAAGGTATAAGTTCTAGTTACTCCTGTGGTAGTTGGCTTGATCACACTAATCTTTATTTGCTGTCTTTCTTTCTTTGTCTCACTTATTCATTCCCCTCTAGTGTTTCGTTCACTTAGAAAATAAACTAATTTCACTTTAATCCTTGTCTCAGGGTCTGCTTCTTGGGGAAATGCAAAATAAGACCTGCATGGAGACACTTAGGACTCATCTCACTTAAAGTATGTTTCAGGAATATTACGAAAATAGTCCAAGGTCATTTCGTTAATAAATATGGCAACTGGACTTTGAATCCAGGTTTTTCTGACTTCAGAACCCACGATTATTCCACTACTCCATGTTTCCTTCCATTCAACCTGGTTGATATTTGGTGGGTAAGTTGCATTTTCCAGCATTGAGGATGTTTGGCTCTATTCAACCTCCTGATTGAGGATACCATGTTTTTGACTCAAACTCGGGTTTGTGGTCTCAAGGCTGATTCCCAAATTGGAGCCATGTTATTTAAGGTATCTAGGGACTGATTTTGACCAGATGGTTCCTGTCACGGATTACTGGGCCAAATTTATGCCAGAGACCATAAGTTACATGATTCAGAGAACAAAGGCAAGGGCATAACTAAAGAGAAACTGAGAGTGAAAGCCCTAAAGTGGGATAATGAAAGCAGAGGAGGAAAAGCTCCGTACTACTATACTACTTTTGCCTTTCCAAAACTAATCCTTCCAAATCTTTCTGGGGAGACAAATATTTAAAACAATTCTAACATTTTCTCTTTAGTACCTGGGGAAAAAAGCTGAGGGGGGAAAACAAAAACCCAAAGTATTTTCTTCATCACTTTAATCAAGAATGTGCAAAATATATGTAGTTATAACATTGAAAATGTTTGCATACATTTTAATCTCTATAATGGGTATAGCCATGTCTCTATGATATTTATAATTAGAGATGATTCAATAAATAGAAATCAGACAGGGGTCACCTGCATGTTTATATATAGGATTTGCCTTGATTTTTAATAACTTTGTCCACTGAGGTAAACTGATACTCTTAAAGAGTCTCAGTTTTTCAGAGTTGATGGTATCCACACTACCTGGTATGCAACTTAAAGGATAGGCATTCAGCCTGTGAGGATGTGAATTATTTCTTGATTTTAGTAAATTAAACTTTTTCACTTGGGATGACCCCATTTCTCGAAAATCACCCAAAGATATATTAGTGCCCCAAACTCATAGCCCTAGCTCCACACTTTAGTGTTACACAGGTTAGTGTACCTTATTTCTAAAAATACACAAGAATCTAATTTTAATTTTAAAAATAATGTTGATACTACATGTCAGCCATCACTTTTGGACTCCCCCAGAAGTCCCCTAGCACCTGAGTCAATAAGACACTGGAGACTACTAAATCACTTAACCATCCCTTTAGAGGAGCAGAAGTTATCTCTCTGGAGCCTTTAACTATTATTGGTCCTTGTCTACCAGATAATAAATATCCTGTTACAGGAGTTCAAGAAAGGTCTCCCCTGGCATCACACTTCTGATAAGTGCAGAGACTCAATGAGAAAATAGTTCAATATTCTTTCCACTTTATCATACTTGGAGCTGGTCCTTTTAACTGTTTGGATAATTGATAAGACCTTCCACTTTCTGAAACATACAGCTCTTTACTAACACAGCAGTACTGAATGACTGTTTAGTAAGCACTTACGTGATGGGTGCCTTGTAGGCACATTAGCTAATTAAATCCTCATAACTCTGCCATGAGAATATCTCAGAAGCTAAGGGAAGAAGATGTTTCAAGATGGGGGAAGTAGACAATGGTATTATGTGCTGTTTTCAAGTAGATCAATAAGATCATACTGTATTTATGTCTTAACTTCCTCACAAAAATATAAACTATTTAACTAACTTTCCAAATCACAAAACTATACAGGTCTGCAAACCTTGTCTGTCTAATGTGAAAACCTACAGTTGTTTCTTATTATCTCATTGCTGGTTCCATTGCTATATTCTTATTTATATAATAGCTTTAAACCATAATAGAAAAGGAAAGATATGTAGAAATATCTAGCTATATCAAGTAACCAGCTCACCTGACATTTTCATTTCTTTTAGTAACTGCTCCACAAACATATGACTTTTTCTCTGAAAATCTTTTCAAAGATCCAGCTGCTTGTCCATCCACACTCTGGAACAGCCATGTTAGAGCTTTGGTGTTCAAAAGCTCCCATTACTTCTCCCCTGACTGTTGGCTCCAGGTCAAAGCTTGGCACCGCATCAGAGTACAAGTTCTCTAAGCTTTTCTCTTCAGTCCTATGGAACAGCCTGACAGCAGCAGCTGGGAGACCAAAGTTCTCTTTTGTCCTCCTCCCCAGATGTTCTCTCCTGAGGATACTAGAAGCCACCTCCCCAACAAGAGCTTTCTTCCCATCACTGAGCTTGACCACTCAGATCAAATGTTTGAAAAGAGTTAAAAGTACCATTTAATGTGGCAATATCTGAAACAATACTACAATAACTCATTTGTTCCTTAATTCACTTAGTCATTAAACCAACATTTGTTGGCTGATTTCTGTGTGCAAGGCCATGGAGACACAACAGTAAGTAAAAAACAAACCCATTGTTTTTACAGAATTCAGCAGGGAATACATGCATGGTTTAAATGGTCATACAAATAAAGATAAAATTACAACCATAAAAACTCAATCAAGAAAAAGCAAAAGATGCTATTAGAAGATGTAGTGAGAAGAAGTACACTAGTCTTTGGGGTTGATGAAAGGCTTCCCTACAGAAGTCACACTGAGATAGGAACTGAGATAGGAAGATACATTGACATTACTAGATGAAAGGGGAAGAAGACCTTTCAAGGAAAGGGAAAAGCATGTGCAAAGATCCTGTGGCAGAATGGTACATTTCATGGCAAGGAAATGTGAAAAAGGTTAATGTGTGAGGAGCAAAATCACAGGGTAGTGTGGTATCAGAAGAGGTTGCAGAGGAGGGTAAGCCACATCTATGTAGGTTTTACAGGCCATGGTAAATTTTTTGTGCATGCTTAAGGATAAAGGGGAATTCATGGAGGGCTGTGAGCTATAAGTGTGAAATGATAAAACTTAGTTTTGAAAATAGATTTTGGTTTGAGAAGTCTCTGGCTATAGTTTGGAGAATATTGGAGTCAACATATACACGGGAGGAAACCAAGGAGCCACTGCAGTAGTCAGGAGAGAGGTGATGCACTAAGGCGAAGGTGGTACTATGGAGAACAGATATTAGGAGCTAAAATTAACGAGAGTTAGTAATGAACTGGATCTAGTAGAAGAGAAAGAGGGAGGTATTCGGGTTGCCTTCTGGTCTCTGCCTTATACAATCACATGCAGGTACAATTAGTCAAAATGGGGGAAAATGAAAGAGGATCAATTTGGAGGGGAGTATCCTAAGTTCAATTTTTGTCATGTTGAGTTTGAGGTATCTCTGTGCTCATCAGGTATAAACCTGAGGAAGACATTCATGTACGATTCACATCCATGAATATATAGGTCTGTAGTCCTAGAAGAGACTGAAAGCAGAGATTTGAATTGGGGGCCACTTAAAAAGTACATGAAACCACAGACATGTGTGAGTTCACCTACAAAAGGTTCTATGATAGAATGCTAAAGATTTTCAATATTTAATAGCCAGGCCAAAGTAGATGAACCTGCAAAGAAATTTTATTGGCTATCTCTTCCCTCACCACTTATACCTAGCATATGCCTTACTTGGAGAAAAATTTTAAAATGCATTTATTGAAAGAATGAATGAACACATCTTGGTAAACTGAGTAAATGGGAAGACCCACATAGCATATAATATAATGAAGCCAAAGGTAGTTTAATATTTAGGGAGGGGAAAAAAAGCATATAAGTCCAAAACAGGATTACATTGAGTAAAACCATAATGGAAACAAAAGCATAGTAGAAAGAAATATCCACAGCTCAGAATGGACTGGCCATGAATCAAAACATCATGTCATCATAAAAGAAAATGAGCAGTGTAAAATGAATGGACTGTTCACTCACACTGATTATGCTACTTGGATTCAGTGTCCAGTTATGACCTCCTTAGCTAAGGAAGACCTGAAAAGTATTTGGAACTACGGAAAGAACCACAAGATGATGAAAGTTGGGAAAATAATAAGAAAAAAACTTTATAATGCAACAGTATAATTGACTAAGATAGTATTCTTTCTTGAACATTTATATGAAAGTACAGTGTGCTGTCATAGTATTAACACTGAGATGAATATATTCTCCACATACCTTAGTTTAATCTAGCACGAAACTGATTACCCTTTCTAAATCAACTCACATTGTTAGCCTGTAACACTGCTAGGGATAATGAATATAATATATTTTACTTATTGCTTAGAAAATACATATATTTTCCCTAAAGCAAACTCTTCTAAACTCTATTCCAGGAGTTCTAGGAGAACATGAAAAATTCTATTTTTACCAATTTATATACTTGGTAGGCATTCTCTAGTAACCCTATAGACAAATTTACGGTGCATACAACTATTTATGCATTTCTAACTCTTATTGTAAGTCTTAATTTCATGTCCTCCTTGCTCTGTTTCTTCCTTCTCACCTACTTTTAATTCATTATCTTAATATATTTAATACTATTAAAAGCCAACTTAAATCTTTCTGAAACAATGCACAGGTGTAAATAAATGAGCAAATAGGTGACTAAATTACTAAGATACGTCATAATATTAAATATTTTAATCTCATCCTCACCCTTTCCAAAAAAAAAAGCATAATATATTTTTAGTTTATCATCATTCAACCCATGTGTATTTCCCTGAACAGTTCATTTTAGTTGCTAAGGTGAGGAATGGAGTTTTGGAGGATAATTTAAGGGTGAAAAACACACAGCAACAGCTGATTTATGTGAGGAAATGGATGGAAAGGTAAAGATTTTTAAGGTCACATGATGGTGGTCTAGGAATTCCCATTGCAATGCTTGACAAATGCAAATAAATAAGTTGAGTTATTTTGAAACTACTTTTATTGCTATCCTGGGTTCCTCTGTTCTGAACATGTTGGATCATGAATCACATGGATCATGTCTTTCTGTGCAGATTATATGGAACTGTTAGAGAGAATAACTGTCAGAAAGTCAGGGTAGAAGGGTTCATACTGTACTTGCATGGAGAATTTAAAAAGGCAAGATAGAGAACCAAGGGCATTTCAGGAGCGAAAACTACATAAATAAAGGCTCAAAGTTGAGAGTAAGCAATAAATAAAAGTTAAAATTGTAGAATAACTGTGTCTTAAAGACAAGAGAGAAGACTGACAACTGGAGCGGAGAAGTGTTGGGTGCTCCAGGAAACAAGCCAGGCAGTGTAGGAGAAGCAGAAGCTACTGTAGGTTCTTGAGCAGTAGAACGGTATAACAAAAACAGTTTTTAAAACATGTTAAATAATAGTAAGATGGACCAAGGTTGTTGCAATGGGTTGTAGAGAAAGACTGCTTCTAAGAGAACTGTGGGAACGAATCAACTGAACATGATAATACAGTAGGAATAGGCAACAAGCAGCTCAATATGGAAAGCAAAATCAAGATTCTACCCTTGAAGTGTTTAAGAATGATGTGCTCCTTATAGAAAAGACCATGGTTAGGGGACAAGGGAAGAGTGAAAAGAAGGATCTGTTGAAGACATTATGCTGGGTTTCCAGTAATACAGTGGGTCATTCAAGAAATATGGGCAGCCGGACATAGAATGTTGGGGTAAAGGAAGTGCCCAGAGCTAGAAATCCTCTGTAGAGCAGTTACAGGGTAATACCTGTGAATCAAAGAGCATTTAAAAAAATGAGGTTTCTTTTAAATTTTTTTAATCTTAATAAAATTAAGCTGCTTTCATTATAGGAAATTTGGAAAGTGCCCAGATAAAAATCCATATAAACATGTAAACTATAAGCTCTCTAGCATAGAGTTTTTTTTGTTTGTTTGTTTGTTTTGTTTTGTTTTTTTTTGCGGTACGCGGGCCTCTCACCGTTGTGGTCTCTCCCGTTGCGGAGCACAGGCTCCGGACGCGCAGGCTCAGCGGCCATGGCTCACGGGCCCAACCGCTCTGCGGCATGTGGGATCTTCCCGGACCGGGGCACGAACCCGCGTCCCCTGCATCGGCAGGCAGACTCTCAACCACTGCACCACCAAGGAAGCCCCTAGCATAGAGTTTTTATATCCTTTCAATATTTGTTTTTCTCTACATACTTTTAAAATGCTATGTGTAGAGTAGTACGGCATAGTTCAACACTTCTCAATTGTGTGCCATCTTGCAATAATTGTTCATCCCCTGGGAAATGGGGGCTCCCATATGATGCAGGTTTGGGGAATCTGCCTACTAGATCCCTCCCTTGGAGATAAACACTATACATTAGTATATCAGGGCTCCTGCAAGTCGAACGATAAAGAGACTTTACATAATGAATAACTGACAATCTTAGATTTTTCTTGCACGACTGTTAACGTCATCCTGGACTGCTCTCCCTCTGAAAGGTGGAGATGCAGCTGTCAGGAGCTCGGGCTTTGGAAGCAGACAAGCCGAGGTTCAGAGTCTGCCTCCCAGATTTGTTCTCTTCAGAAAGTTGCTACCTGCACATCACTTTACTCTCCATGAAAGAAGCACATGAGTACTTATTTCAAAGACTGGTGTGAGGTTTGAAAAAGATAATGTACATGAAGCACTGGGCATGTCAGGTTCACAGTTATCACTCTAAAAACTGGGCTGGCTTTGATTACTACAACACTACTAACCTGCAGTTTTCCTCTGAGTATAAATCACAATGATTTGTCATTTAATATTCTTCAAAATCAACCTTTTTAACGACGCCACAGTAGTCTATCGCATGGCTAATCCATAGGTGATTTGTCTAATTCCATACTGTGAGACATTTATTTCCATGTTTTCCTTTTACAAATAATGCTTCGATGAATATCCTTGCATATAAAACTTTCTCAGCAGCTCTGATTAATTCCTTATGATTGATTCCTAGCAATGGAATTGCTGATAAAGGGCCATAAATATTTTTAAGGTGGGCCTCTCACTGCTGTGGCCTCTCCCGTTGCGGAGCACAGGCTCCGGACGCGCAGGCTCAGTGGCCATGGCTCACGGGCCTAGCCGCTTCCGCGGCATGTGGGATCTTCCCGGACCGGGGCACGAACCCGTGTGCCCTGCATCGGCAGGCGGACTCTCAACCACTGCGCCACCAGGGAAGCCCTATTTTTAAGGTTTTTGATACAGTTTTATTATATTGCTCTCCAAAAAACTTGTATCAAATTGCATTTCCACTGTGGGCTGAGCAGTCACCACCATGTTCTAATCTTTGCATTAGGATAATAGTGAAGATTGATGGCTACAATCAAGCAGAAAGAAAGAAAAGTCTTATTACACTTACGTTTGCTTTAGGTATAGAAAAGAGAAAGAAATTAAATATAAGAAGCTATTTGAAAGATAAACCCATTTACACGCTGACTTCCCAGGCCTCTAGATGGGCTGAACAGAGCAAGCCTGGAGGTGGAAGTCTTATCAGCTATGCTTAAAGAAGTAACTCCACTGGTTATAGAGTAAGATAAAAGCAGGCAATAAAAATAGATTAAACAGGTGACGCAGTGGTTGAGAGTCCGCCTGCCAATGCAGGGGACACGGGTTCGTGTCCCGGTCTGGGAAGATCCCACATGCCGCGGAGCGGCTGGGCCCGTGAGCCATGGCCACTGAGCCTGCGCGTCCGGAGCCCGTGCTCTGCAATGGGAAAGGCCACAAGAGTGAGAGGCCCGCGTACCGGAAAAAAAAAAAAAAAAAGATTAAACAGATGTGATAGTAACATGGAGAACAAATATGTTTAGAAGTTTGGGAACTCATCAAAATGAAACAGGTTGTTTGTTTAACTCACACTGTAAAAGATCCAGTTGTTTAATGTGTTACCTTTGCAATAACGAATATTAAAGTCAGCTATTTAATCCTTAAAGACGTAAGAGGTATTTACATGACAGCTGCAGTGTATGGAGGTGACAGAGTATTAAGGGTGTTCCATTTCTTTCTTTCTTCAAAAAATATTTATTTATTTATTTACTTATTTGGCTGCGCTGGGTCTTTAGTTGCGGCACATGGGATTTAGTTCCCTGACGAGGGATCAAACCTGGGCCCCCTGAATTGCGAGCGCAGAGTCTTAACCACTGTACCACCAGGGAAGTCCCAGGGTGTTCCCTTTCTAGGAATCGGTCATAAGGAATTGTTCATAGAT